>NC_081429.1:43523581-43823998 GCF_949786415.1 Peromyscus eremicus
TTTCCTGTCTCTCTGCTTGGATTTCCCACCTGCCTCTAAGCTGCTGTGCCATAGGTCAGAGCAGCTTGTTTATTAACCAATGGGAACAACATATATTCACAGCATACAGAAAGAGATTCCACATCAGGCTTTCATTTAGGGGTGGATTTTTTTTAATTCTTCAAGAAAAATTCCAAAAAAGATTAATGAGAAATTGTTCTGAGTACCAGAAGATGAATAGTGGGACCAAAGATGAGTTTTGAATTATTATAACATTAAAAAACACCTCTGTGACACTTTCTATAAAAAACAAACAAACGAAAACAAAACAAAACATCCAAAACAATGGCTATTATATCAGAACAGGTAAATTTTCTCCCATTAGTGAGCATTTATAAACATATATACATTATAATGATTCTTTAATTTCTCTGTTACTTGTGATAGATAAAAGAGATGGAAATTCTAATTTAGATGTTATATTTTGGTGTGATTTGTGAATTGGAGAAAGATATGACAAACATACTAGGAATAGAATTGACATAATGCAGAGATTATTTCAAATGAAAATGTCAAATGCATGACAAATTGATGTCACGGTCAGATGGTAAGTGTTGTAGCAACAAGTAGCAGGTAAAATAAAAGAGCAAAAGTTAAGAGGAGAGACAGTAGTGTCTTCATTTTTAGTTCTTCTGATAATATTAATGGTGATACCACTCAGCTCCTGCCTAAGCCCCTTCATGGAGTGATGTCTCTTGTCACCCGAGTCTCAATCTGTCATTGTTGTGTTTTCTCATAGAGAAAGCCAAGAACTTGATAAATGAATGTCAAATACTCTTGTAGATTGGACACAAATGAAGTTCAATGGACTTTAAAACCTGCCACAGTGCTGAGTTTGGACAGTGTGGGGACTAAAGTGCCAGATATCTAATAATAGGAAGATCACCCCTGGAGAGCAGTACATGGTATTCAAGGACAAGTCCAACAGAAGGACAGGGGTGATGGCTTTCTTTTCTAATTGAAGAAGACAGATAATTGATCATCAGAGTTGTTAAAGATACTGCTACAATGAAAATGCCAATATAGACATGTAAGAAGAGTTTCTGCTCAATCAGAGGTCTTAAAGGAACAGTAGATTGTGTATATGCTGATTTTTATACACACAAATAATATCAATGTAGTAATTTCATGTTCCTAAAAGCAAACATTTTAGTGAATCCCCCCTTGAAGTTATGATTATTCAGGTTAACTCTTAATGCAGTATTTTATGAAAAGCAAACATCCTTGGTACAGCCCTTTAAATTTGTATAGGTGCAGAAGATTCCTCATAAAATTACTCAGCACAGTCTGCTAAGTTTTTCTACATAGCTGATGGAAGGAGACTTAATTTGTTAGCCTTTCATCATCGTAACAAAATACTAGAGACAGATTAGGGTGCTTAAGAGGAAAAGAAGGATATATTTGCTCAAAGGTTGGATACTCAAAAGTCCTAAGCATATAGTGCAGGTCCAGTGAGGAAAATGTTTGACAACTAGCAACATATGCTGATGCAATGGTGGCACAAATGTTGTAGGAGTAACCAACCACTCTCCACAAGCTCAAACCCATGCCTGACACTCTGCTCAAATGGCCAAGAACCTGATAATGCATACACCTAGAGGAAAACCAAATACTATAGTTTTGCTAAAGGAACAGAGTAATAAAATGACTCCTAACAACGTTCTGCTATACTCATAGATCAGTGCCTCACTTAGCCACCATCAGGGAAGCTTCCTCTTGCTATAAATGGGAGCTAACACAGAGACCCCCAACTGGACAGTGTACAGAGCATGAGAGACTTTGGTACATTCAGTCCAAAATGGATTGTCTTCATCAAAACCCTACCCTCAGGGGTCAGGGAGCTATGTGGTTGAGGAGACAGAGAGATTGTAAGAGCCAGAAGGGATGAAGGACTCCAGGGAAACAGTGACTTCCAGACAACACCATGGCCAGAGCCCTAGGCAAGAGGCCTGACTCTAGAGGTTCTGACGTATGAAACCTGTCTTCTGAGCCTAAACAAAAATGCATATTAATGAAAAAAGATAGGAAATAGTTTCTATCAAGATGGTCATTTTAGAAAAAATGAATAGCAAGCATTTCTTCTTATCTTTCAGATATTGACATTTACTTTGGTTTTAAGTAGGAGAATTGGGCCAGAGATTGGGAAGTATGCACAATTAACCACTTTGGGCCCAACTGTGACTTGGTTGGTCATTGTCTTAGCTCTTTCTTGCCCTCTAAGGTGCTTCAGTGGACAGTGTAATTCTCATGATTTTTGCTTGGGACCAGCTTCAGTTCCCACAGGTTGTGTCTTCTTTATGTCTCATGATGAGGGTAATCTCATCATGGAATGATCTGTCTTCAGAACTCAGCCATTTACAGATTCTGAGGTGACTGCAGGTTGAAGACAATGACTAGACCTTTTCTGGAGTCTGGAACAGAACATAAAAGCTGAGTGTAAATACCTCAGATGCCCTTGTCCTTGGCATTTGGCTTTGTAAAATAGGTTGGGTATCACCATTTTAAGACATATTCTTGAATGACTAGCATGCTTACATGTAGAGTTGGATGAGAACAAAGCTTGATGTAAAAAGAAACAGATATAAAATGAAGGCTCGCATCCGCTTATAGTTATCATACCAGTCCAAGCAAGAAGTTTGGTAGTTTGAAAAAAAAATTATTTTCTAAGTATCTGTTATAGAATGACCTCATGGAGCATGGTGGCTGGCAATCATGTAAGAGTGTACCTGGGAAGAATGAGTGATTGCATCTTTAACCTGGAATAGAGAGATTTCTTGAGTCCAAAGTTTGATTTCATAACCAAACTCGTGAAACTACCTCCTAATATTTCCATGATCCACTAAGCCCTAACCTTTTAAAGTGTCTGCATCTTTCAATAGTACCACCTTGTAGATCAATCAAGCCTTTACCACATGGCCATAGGGAGACATTCAGGATCCAAACAGTAGCCCACACGTGCAGACAAAACAACACTGCCTCATTCTTCAGTAATTGTCTGCCAGCTCCAAGAAGAACCAGTTGAGGTAACATAAAAGATGACTGCAAAATGATTTATGTTGATTTAACAGATTTGTACTACTTTCCTGAGGCATATTTTCTTCCTCACTTGTAGATAAAACTGCCTGAGCATATTATCACATTTGTCACAGAACAGAGCAGGATTCACACTATAGTCATGACCACCGACATTCTGCCCCAGTGCTAGCGTATTTTGATTACTTTTCTTAACTGTTTTTTACTTTACCTTTTATTTTTCTTATTTGAGATTTTTAATAAAATATTTTTTTACTTTTAATTCTGTGTCTGTATGTGTGTATGTCTGTGTGTTGGCACGCATACATGAATGTTAGTACCCACAGAAGCCAGACAGGGCTAGGACTCCTCGGAGCCACAATTACTTGGGGTTTTCAGATGTCTAACACAGGTTCTGGGAACGGAATTCAGGTTCTCTGCAAAAGCAGTTCATACTCTTAACTACTAAAACATCTCCCCAATGCCCCTTTGGCTCCCTCAACTTTATTTAAGCAGGTTCTCATTCTGTAGCTCTGGTTAGCTTAGAACTCACCTCTCTATGTAGACATCCTGGCCTGGAACACATAACAGATCTGTTTCTATATCCCAAGTGTTCATATTAAACATATGTACTGCTACAACTGTCATATATATATATATATATATATATATATATATATATATATAGAGAGAGAGAGAGAGAGAGAGAGAGAGAGAGAGAGTTAGAGTTAGAGTTAGAGTTAGAGTTATATATAATGTATATTGTTATTCACTCTTTGAAAACTTTGTGCATGGATATAATATATTTTAACTATATCTACCCCTCTAGCTCCCTCCAGTTCCCTGAGATCCTTCCAATCAACCTATCTCCTAACTTCATGTCCTTTTTAAAAATTATTCTATGATTAATAATTTTCTGAATCCAGTGAATGCTGATCATATGAGCAAGGATGTGGGGCTTTGTACTGGGGCATTAGCAGTTCCCCAGCAGCCCTCTCCTCAAAGAAAAGTGAACTGTATTTTCTTGAAAGAAACACTCAAACAACTTTTTCAAAAAGGAAGAGAAAATAACTAAATTATAGATAATATTATGATTAGGAAAATCCAAGGAGATCATTTTCTTGATACTAACAATATCTGGAAATGGGGAGCAAACAAAGACAAAATATTTGTGATGATTTGGGGACCTAATTTAAGTAATCCATTAACTCTGAAGGCCTGTTTGGGAATGAACAAAATTCATGGCATGATAATAAAGATTGTGGAGATACCCGTGTCAGAGTTCCAAGCCAGTCGTGACGGGTCCAGGTGGACAAGTCCTTGACCTGAATCCTTTCATGAAGCTAAATAATTGAATGGTGAAAAAAAAAAGAATTTTGAGCTTTTCAAAATAGCCTTGAAATAACTAATAATGTCACATTCTGGATATGAGAATCCTGGGTGATTTAAACTATCTCTCATCTCCAGAGCTCAGGAACAATTTATTTCCAAACTAGAAGGAAATATTGAGAATGGATAACCACCTGTGTGATAGTTACGTAATCAAATTTATTCTCTCTGAAAAATTTGGACAATCATAAGAAAGGGCTTGAATTTAACAGTGTAAGAAGCATAACACTATCAAGAGTGGAAGCAAAGAAGCCACTAAGCTATGAAACCTTTCATTTGTTCATAGAGCACTCAAGGCTAAGCAGTAATATTCAATCTTGGCTCTGCATACAAGGGAAACACAACAAAATGTTTTGTAAGGAGGCAGCTTGTTCCAGGGCAAGATTGAGTTTAATAACCAACATTGTTCTTGGCCTAAATGTCAAAAGCTTCATGTTCTCCTTCATTGTAATTGAACTCACAATGAGGCACAGAGAGAGGATTCAAGGAAGACTTTGGAAACAAGGAACTTACATTTTTAGTGGAGTAAAACTTAACTCAAACAACAACAACAACAGAAACTCTTGAGGATCACATCTCATTACAGAAAAATTCCCCTTGATACACCAATGACAAGATAGAATTCATTTGAACACAGCTTCTTTCCCAAGAAATCTAATTATTGAAAGACTAAAAATATGTTATGGTAATAAAGCCTTCATTGTAATCTAGTTATATGACATAATTAATACTAAGTATGATGTGTTATTTAGTTCACATGATCCCATTTATACTGCCGAGGCCTTTTAGGGAACCTATTTAAGAGAGAATAAAATGTCTATCTTCTGTTAAAATCATGTGTGTTAAAACTGAGAATACTGCAGTGGGAAATAGAATTCCGCACCTATTGAGGGTATGGGATAGAATGGACAAAGGTAGAACTATCAAGAAAGTAGACGGGATTCTTGAAGATGGTCTCCAAAATCTAGATCTCTCCACCCTCATTCTCACATGTCTGTGACTTACTTCTAACAGACATATTGAAGAACAGTAGTGGGATGCTACATCTATGGTTAGGTTATAGAAAGGTTATGACTCCCATTAGAAGTCCTTTTCTTTTGCCTCTCCTACTTCCATCTCCAACCGGGTACTCCACTTTCCTTCTTAAGGAAGCCAGCTGCCACATCAGAAATAACCCTGTAGAGAGAATTACATGGCACCAAATGGATGACTCTGGCCAGTAGCCACTAAAAGCCTGCCAACAACACAAGTGAGCTTGGAAACAGGCCCTTTATGTTGTGGTTGTTGTGTGCTAGAAGGCAAATAAATCCCAGGCTTTTGAGTTACTAAAACAGAAGTATCAACTCAACCATGTCCAGATGACTGACCTATAAAAAGCTTGAAAAAAATAAAAGTTACATTTAAACATAGGATATTTGAATAGTTTGACACACAGAAATACATAGTCAATGATAAGTGTCCGAGTAAGTTTTTGCTCTTGTACAATTTGATGTGAATCTTCTCCCGCCACCCCCCCCCCACTTCCCATAAGCATCAACATTTAAGCAAAAGACCAACTTCTCATTAGTTTATTGAACTAGAGAATATGTCAAACTAACTGAATGAATAGGCTATCCATTTGTAACTGAATGTGGTAAATCCCAAAGAGGTATTTCTAGAGATACAAAGAAGGACAAAGTAGGTATCCATATGCTTCTTAAAGACCACAGGTGGAATGCGATCTCATCTTGCATAAATCCACATATTGCCTTTTAAATTTGGAAGTCTAACCCCTGCCTTACAGTGAAGCAACTACGTCAATCATGCTTTCTTTTTCTTGTTAAAACTTGCAAGCAATAGTGCTAGTATGTTAGCAGCCCAAGAGGAAAGATGCTCAACATCCTGAATTTTCAAAGTACATTAACAGAATTATTCTAGTAGGTAGTTGAGTTCTGGCCATGTATGTTAAGACACTTGTGAACATCTTCAGAAGACCTGGTGATTTTTTTTAATTGTTGCTAGTTCAGAATATTTACTTAATAGATATGTGTATGTATTGGAATTTTTTCAAGGCACACTTTCAATAAAACGATATCAAAGTTATATCAGAGTAGAAAGTCTCTTTAGGAGGCTTTCATTGTTTGCCAAAAAGAACTGAAACTGTGTGTCTAACAGTATTGACTTGAAATAGTTTTTGCAACTGTCCCTGAAATGATGTCCTGCTAAGGACAAACCACACAGAAGAAAGAAGCTGTCTGGGGTACAGGAACAGGTGTGCATTAAGGCCACCTACTTGTGAGTGTTTGCTCATGTCAGGGGGAGACACTGAAGACTCACAGCGAGGGAGTCCTCAAAGAAGCCATGGAGGCTTCTGCAGAGCCAGTATTCAGAAAACTGATACTAAAATACAATAGAACCAGTAGGGGCATTGTGTTAACTTCCTTCCATCCCACGCCCACCCTGGAAGAACAGAAGCAGCTGCTGCCTGGGAGGCAGAAGAGCTAGGAAAATTGAAAGGGCAAATGGCGCTTCCCTGGGGAGTTGAAGATTGAAGAAGAAGGGGAAAAAAAGACATTTAATTTGATGAAAGATTAAAGTTCTGACTCACATCACACTGAATATTCTCACAGCCCAGACTCATAGTATTCTTCTACCTAAGTAGGATAGTAGTGCTGGCCAAAATAATTTTCATTGTTGTACTCTGTCAAGCTCAGCTAATTAAATAAACCCACGTGTAGGCGTGCACCAGGCAAGTTGTATTAGGAACACTCCATTGTCATGAGCTGTGTTCATGAAAAAAATCTTGGGAAATTTCAAGGTTAAAACATACGGGGTTTGCCCTCTTCACATGAACATCCATAGTACTTTGTAGTCCAATTGTGCCATGCTTTGAAAGCCATATTTTACCTAACCAATCTTTAACAGGTGGTCAAATTATTGTTCTATTCTTTTAAAAAATGATTTATTATTTTGTATTTATGTGTATGTGTGTACCTGTGTGTGTATGTGCCCATGCAGGTACCCATGTAGGCCATCAGATTCCCTGGACCTGGAGTTATCGAGTGCTGACCAATGTGGGTGCTATAAACAAACTGAGGCCCTCTGAAAGAGGAGCAAGAACTCTTAATGGCTATGCCACATGTTCAGTCTCTAATGTTTTACTCTTTTTTTTTTTGGTTTTTGGAGACAGGGTTTCTCTGTGTAATTTTGCGCCTTTCCTGGATCTCACTCTGTAGACCAGGCTGGCCTTAAACTCACAGAGATCCACCTGGCTCTGCTTCCCGAGTGCTGGGATTAAAGGAGTGCACCACCACCGCCCGGAATTAATGTTTTACTCTTACAAATAATATTTTGGTGGACTTTGTGTATGAGTTCAACATGATATTAAGTTTTTGGAAATTAATTCTGATTTCAGCAACCTTGATATTATCAACTGAGAGTCCACATTTATATCATTCTTGATTAGTTTGTATGAACTTGATGTCTCTAATATTTTCCCCCTTTTTTATTTTGTAATTGCTACAGTTGGGTTTCGAGCCAAACCAATCCATATAAAATATTCTTGTCATGAATATCTTCCGCATGATCTAATAGCCACAGCTTGTCCTTCTTACTGATAGAAAGCCAGCCCAGCTCTCAGAACTGGTTTCTCTCCTTCCTTCCAACATTTTCTTTACTCTGTGTCTGGAGTCCTATGCTTTCCTCACTTTATTCCTGCTCGCCTGACGTCTTTTACCAACCTCCTGTTGGTGTCTAGTGACTTGGAGCTTGAATGCTTTTCTCTCCATACTTACTCAGTGAGCTCATGCTATCTCACGGCCTTTAATACCCTATAATGACAACTTTCACACAACACAGACCTTTCCAGGTGAACCCAGATCTATATTTCACCTCACATTTTACCCTCCACTCTACAGACATTTGTATTTTTAGTAGACATTACAAATTGTATAGACTAAAATAAAACTCCTTTTTGACCTGTCTGCATACTACACCACACTCACCACACACACATACACACACACACACACACACACACGCACGCACGCACGCACGCACGCGCGCACACGCACACACACACACCATGCAATCTAAGTTAAATAATTCCTTTGCCTAAAACCCATCATTGCCTTTTCATTTAAAGTAAATTTCAGTGTTTTATGACACCCCATAAATCTGTGCTGACTTGCTGCTCTGATTGCTCTAATTCCTATCTATGAACTGTCTGTGTTCACCCAGAATCCCTCTGCTTCTCCCACTTTTCCTCTTCCCTCAGTAAAACTGTCGACACATCCTGTAACCTAAACGTATTTTTCTTAAAAGGTACTTTTAAAAGATTCATTTATTCACTTTATTCTTGTATGTATTGAGTGTTTTGCTTCCATGTACGTGTGTGTAACACTTGCATGTCTGATGCCCACAGAGGTCAGAAAAGGTCATCGAGTCTGCTGGAACTGGAGTTACGGATGGTCGTGAGCTACTACGTGTGTGCTGGCAATGGAACCTGGGCCCTCTGCAAGAATACTGAGTGCTTTTAACTGCTGACCCATCTCTTCAGCTCCTTACATATCTCTTAGGCATCTCAGATTTATTATGTTTCATATTAAACATCTGGTGTTTGCCCACAAAGACACTTCTAGGCAGCTGTCCCTCCACCACAGGCCTGAATATGTTCTTCTCTGTGAATGTTAGCTAATGTTTACTTCATAAGTGGAATTATGTGGGCTTTGGTCACTGTTATATTTTTTTGTCCGCTTTTTTTTTACACAAATATTTGTTGAGCGAATAAAATTAATTTACCCATAGTTTGCATATGCTATATGCCAGGTTAATCTACGGGAAATCAACCCAAATGGCTATGGCCTAGAGCAATGCTAATATCTATTGTTCACTTTGTGGAGAATAACTTTAGTAGTGTTTATATGCTACATGCTGGTGTGTGTTTGAGACAATCTCACCTGGAGTGTATTTATTATATCTTTACAACCCCTGTCATTTGCATGGAAGGAAGAGGCCCTGGGAGGATAAATTTAACTTACAGAGGAAACCTATATTCAAAGGGAACTTGTAAGTGGTATTTGTGTGAAGAAACAGAGAGGAGGGTCCAGGACTATGTTTATGTCCACTGTCTAGTGCACCTAGCGTTTTTCAGCATTGCTTCTCAGCAAGTTAAGGACAGGATGGTATTCTATATTCCCCTCACTGACTTCCTTTATTATACATTATACTTTGAGCCCCTGCTGTGAGTGTCAGGGCCTTCCAGGCTTGACTGGAGTGCTGATACCACAGACCTGAGAGGCCCATGTGACCTGAAAGTCCTTGGTACCTGTCATCCACCACCCACACCTGAAAAGTTTTCAGAACAAAAACAGTAGCTCAGATTTCACCTCCCCAATTCACTCTCCCTTTCACGTTTCACAAGAAGAAAAGCACCCTTCTTTTTAACCTCTTAAAAAACATAACTTAAAAACATCAACAAAGCCTGGACTTGCACAATTCAGTATGGTAGCTCACAAGCACATAAGACTGGCCATCCAAAGAGCTTTAAACTACACAGAATTAAAAATTCCCTTATTCATTGCTCCCACCCACATTTTAACTGCTTAGTAGCTAAGTGGTTAGCGGCTACTGTCTTGCGGAATAGATATGCAATACTTCCAAAGGGAAGTAGTATTTTCATCAGTACAGCAAGTTTCACTGGCTAATAATGTTCACCTGAACTATAAGCATAAAACTTTAAATATTTCATTAGTCTAAGACTGAAATGTTGAAAAATGTAGACCCAGAGTTGCATTTCAGTTCCACCACTTTACCAGGTGAATGACATAAGCAAAGGGCTTAATTTTCCTCATCTGTTCAATGTGGATAATAATAATAATAACTCTTCATAAGGTAGTTTTGAGGACTAAATGACTATTATATACAAACTGCTTAGATTTGTGCTGCGCATACAGGAATCCTTTGTTATTAAAACTGAGGGAAAATTTGCATCACACAAAATCAACCATCTTAAGTGTATAATTAGTTGTTGTACTCACCTTGTTGTGCACCCACCTCTGTTTAGTTCTAAAACATTTGTAACTCTCCAAAACAAAACCCCAGAGGAACTGGTTAGCCACTCCATATTCTGTTCTTCCTCCAGTAATTACAACGTATTTATTAATGCTGGACACTTCCTATACCTGATGATTAGTTTTAATTATCAATTTCCCACAATCAGGAATGACCTGGGAAGACAGTCAGAATGAAGGATTCTCCTGTTGGCATGTCTTCATTATGTTAATTAGTTTGAGAAAACCCAGCCTGAAAGTGGCAGCAGCATTCTCTGGGTTTGGGTCTTGGATAGTGCAAGAGGAGAGAAGGAGCTGAGCACTAACCACACATGCATTCCTTTTCTGTCCTTGGCGGTGGCTATAACATGGCCAGATGTTTTAAGTTCCCATTGCCTTGACTTCTCTGCCATGATGGACTTGGAATTGAGAGCTGAAATAAACCCCTTCTTGCCTAAACTGCTTTTTGTCTCTTATCACAGAAATAAAACTAGGAAAATATAAAAATATAACCATACGATATTTGATCTTTCATGCTTCGCTTTTCTCCCTCCACAACTAAAGTTCATGTACAAGGTGACATGCATCAGTATTTCACTCCTTTTAATGGCAGCATAAATTCTCATATACATATATATCATTTCCTGTTTATCCTTCTATCTGCTGATTCCATTCGGTTCATATTCAACTTTTGCTGAGGCCATTTCCTATATTTCTTTTATCTGCGTCCTGGTTTCCATAACGTAAAGTGAGGTCCGTTTTATAGTGTGTGCTCTGCCACACAATTCCCACCAAGATAGGCCGACACTTTGAAACCAGGAGTCTTCATAAATCTTTTCCTGCTTTAAAACATTGTGTCAGGGATTCTGGCCCAAACCATAAAAACACAGAAAACACACTGGGCTATTGAACAGAAGTTGGTCCATACGACTCCTCGTCACTCAACTTTCCTGCAATTCTCCAAATTCTCAACATCCATCTAAAAACAATTTTCTGTTTAAAATTACATGATCATTGTCTTTACTCAGAGCAATATTACAAAATTCCATATGATGATCTCTTTCTAAAAAAAAAAAGGAAATTGATGCTTTGGGTGGCTAAACTTTTCTTCTAAGGTCAAACTATAAGATCTGTGGATGGGAATTAGTATCTTTCAGATCATATCAAACACTAACAAATAGTCTTGTAATAGATATGAAAAGTACATTTTGTTGTACTCAAAGTAGGATTTTTGAGATTCTAGAAATCCAATAACCTGAAATAATTGATTCTGGTCATATTGGGATGAGTTTTAATGGTGAATAACCCTAGAAAACGATTGGGACTCTCAACAACGAGAGGAAAACTTTATTATAAATGGGTAACATTCTCCCAGTAGTGAAAGCATTTTCCAGGTGAAAAGATCTATCTACTGAGGCTGTCTAAAAATGGGTAGACCCTAATGAGGAAAAAAAGTCCCCTTAAAAATTTTTACTGTTTTCAATGTTTCTTAGATGACAATCTGTAGCATTAAAAAAATAAGTTATAAAATTGCTGTGTGATCCATCCACTGGCCAGATGTCTCCAGAGAGATGGAGACAAAAGCAATAATAGGATTAGTACATGTGTGTGATGGGTGCATGCAGTAAGGTAGCTGAGAAGTTCGGCAAGAGTGTGTCCATAGGCTGGAGACCCTGTGGCTCAGTACCAGTTCAAATGCTCAAAATCAGGGAATCTAATGGTTAGACTCTCATATCTTTTTTTAAAGAACTTTTTTAATCATTCCACATACAGATCCCTCCCTCATCCCTCCTCCTGTTCCCCACCACACACGGCCTTCCCCTCCACCCCCCCACCCAATCCGCTCTTCTGAAAAAGTAAGGCCTCCCATGGGGAGTCAGCAGAGCCTGGTACATTCAGTTGAGGCAGGTCCAAGCCCCTCCCCCTGCATCAAGGCTGTGAAAGGTCTCCCACCATAGGCAATGAGCTCCGAAAAGCCAGTTCATTCACCAGGAATAGATCCTATTCCCACTGTCAGGGGCCCCTCAAACAGACCAAGCTACACAACTGTCTTGCCCATGCAGAGGGCCCAGTCCAATCCCATGCAGGCTCCACAGCTTTTGGACCAAAGTTCATGAGTTTCCACTAGCTTGGTTCAGTTGTCTCTGTAGATTTCCCCATCATGATCTTGATGCCTCCCTCTCTTCAACTGGACTTTCAGAGTTCAGCCTGGTGCTTGTCTACAGCTCTCTGCATCTGCTTCTATCAGTTACTGGATGGAGGCTCTATGATGACAGTTAGGGCATTCACCAATCTGATCACTGGGATAGGCCAGCTCCGGAACCCTCTTCACCATTGCTAGTAGTCTAAATGGAGTCATCCCTGTGGATTCCTGGGACCTTCCCTGGGACCTTCCCTTGCACCAGATTTCTCCCTGTCCCCATGAACTATCAAGATATCTCCCTCATTGATCTCCCACTCAGGCTCTGATCCAGATCGGCCATTGCATTCCCTCATGCTCCCATCCCCCACCCCATATCCACCATCCCCCTTATCATCAGTTTACTCAGGAGATCTCATCTATTTCTCCTTCCCAGGGCAATCTATGCATCCTTCTTTGGGTCCTCCTAGTTACCTAACTTCTCTGGAGCTGTGGATGGTAGTCTGGTTGTCCTTTGCTTTACTTCTAGTATCCACTTATGAGTAAGTACATACCATGTTTGTCTTTCTGAGTCTGGGTTACCTCACTCAGGATGATTTTTCTGGTTTCATCCATTTGTCTGCAAATTTCATGATGCCATTGTTTTTCACTGCTGAGTAGTACTCAATTGTGTGTATGTGCCACATTTTCTTTATCCAATTTTCTGTTGAGGGGCATCTAGGTTTTTTTTCTAGGTTCTGGCTATTATGAATAATGCTATTATGAACATAGTTGAGCAAGTGTCCTTGTGGTATGATTGAGCATTCCTTAGGTATATGCCCAAGAGTGGTATCATTGGATCTTGAGGTAGAATGATTCCCAATTTTCTGAAAAACCGCCATACTGATTTGCAAAGTGGCTGTACAAGTTTGCACTCCCACCTACAGTGGAAGAGTGTTCCCCTTGCTCCACATCCTCTCCAACACAAGCTGTCATCAGTTAAACTCTCATTTCAAGGCCAAAAGTATAACTGCCTGGAGAGGGGACTTTGGTATACAAACAGATGTCCCAAGTCAGCAAGCCTGAGCTTTCATAACCAAGGAGATAGTTGAACGTGTCCTACTGGGATAGGGCTGACAAAAGAAAATGTGAGTTCGTCCATAGAATTGATTTTTTTTTTTCTATCTAGGCCACTCAGCTTCATATGCTAAGCTAAGATCCTCTAGTCTTTCACTGATTTATAGGTATTCCTTAATACAAGTTAGTACCTGAAATTAACCACCATAATCCAAGCTTTCAAGGCATGTAAAAGCAAATGCTCAAACAGATCTCATAGATATGTTTGCAGTGTTATGTCCTCTAGCTAGGGCCTAACTTTCACTACATGCCAGTTGTGCCATCATAATATGAGCCCCTTAAGGGACCAATCAACCTACTAGATCAGAGCCCTCATAATCTAATTATTTCTGTAAATGCCATCAAAGACACCCCCAGATATGTGTGTTACTACTTTCACAGTCATTTTCATTCTAACTAAGTTGACAAGACTAACAATCCCATCAAGGAAGTATAAGCATTATCTGAGTATTGCTGGTATTGGTTCATTCTATTCAACATTCAAAGTTCTTGGAGAGGGAACTCATTTAAATTAGTGTGAGTCGCATATCTCGTTATGTAGTCTGAGAAGAGAAAGTACTTTATTTAGTAACTCCTACAATGCTGAATTCACTTAGAAAGAAATTTTCTCAAAAACACAAATCAATCTTTTTTAACTTAAAACAAGTAGGAATGACTCAAGTCTGTGATACTAATTAAATAACATTGTACATTTAAACATGTGGAATGATTTATATGAAACAAGTACTCATGCATGGATATATTATTCTCAATGGCCCTACTCCTGCTTATGCTAACTAGATAACTAGATACTGATAGATGCCCTGAGATATATTCCTTCAGTGAGCAGGACTTGTGTCTAAGAATACGGGGAATTATAAGAATCATAATTTGATTCTATTAGCTTTATTAGCTTTTGCTATGTATTTTAGTACTTTTCTTTAAGGCATGTGCAGTTGGAATACACACATGTGCCTGCATTTAGAAATCCTTATTGATTATTAAGGGAAAGAATTTGAGCAGATGTAAAGCAGAGATTCCTGTTAAAATACTTGGATTCTAGTAAATGTTTTTTGATTTATTTTAATAATTCTGAACATGTTTAAGCTGCAACGTATTACAAAAAAATATTTTTTTCTTAGACATTTGTTAACGGCAGCTTAATCATTACAAAGCCAACTAATATAGGTATTCTTGAACACTTGGATTTCAAAATATCTTTGGGGAATCTCACTTGGAGCTATTGCATAATAATTATTTTGTGTGCACATGAGAGAGAAATGTGCTTCCAAATTGATTTGCCAATAGAATCTAGTTTTGAAGAGAGTCAGCAAGTGTGAAAAGGCTGAATGACATGTTCACTGGAGATGTCACATCACAGGCATTCCAAGTAATTTATTGTTTTCTTTAGAAAAGATGTTCTCAATATTGTAAATGAATGAAACAACAAAACACTGTTCTCTTATTTCCATCCTTATGCTAATTTGCCTGGAGCCTGAGAGTTAGAAAATCTTTTAGCTGATTAGATAAATTTTTACTCTAAAAGTGGATCTTAACATTTGCACATAGCTGCTTCAAGACATATCCTGTGAACGAAGGGTTCAAAATTCTGTTAGAAAAATTAGAAAATACTATTTGCCACAAAAATGAGTTACAGCTCTGGAGCCTTATAATCAATCATAAATAGTTTGTAATGCCCGTTATATTTGTGGCACTATTTCCAGGCCAGTCATTACTGCAGCCTTCAAGGTTCACAGTTGGGTACAACTACTGATTGCTTTTTCCCCTGGATGATAAAATGTTTAGTTTTGGTGGGATACAATTTACCAGATTTTGTTTCCTTTAATGGTTAAGAGTTTTTGTCTTTTATCAATGAATTTTGGCATAAGACAAGAAGCAGACAACATGCATTTCTATTTTTAATAAATACCCAGTGACTGCAACACAATTTTTTTTTTAAGATTTCCGTTTCTCCACTCGAACCCACATCAAAATGTTGTGCATATGTTGGCCTATTTTGATGTACAATAATGATATTACTATACATTAGGGTTGGTGTTGGCTCTGTTATCTTCTATATTTTTGTATATACCTGAATTTCCCGTGATTTTGCTGAATTCACATATTAGTACTCGTAGTTTATAGACTTCTTGTATTTTTTTTTTTTTTTTGGTTTTTCAAGACAGGGTTTCTCTGTATAGCTTTGCACCTTTCCTGGGACTCACTTGGTAGCCCGGGCTGGCCTCGAACTCACAGAGATCCTCCTGGCTCTGCCTCCCAAGTGCTGGGATTAAAGGCGTGCGCCGCCACCACTGCCTGGCTGACTTCTTGTATTTTTAAAATATATAAATATATCTTAGATACAACATAGCTGACTAGCTTTCCCTTCAGATTTTTCTGTCTTTCTTTGCCTCTTTTATACTCTACTTCTCTCTTTCTTGGCTCTTTTTCTGTTTCTCTCATTATTTTATGAGCTATGGGATCTAATATAGTATGTAATAAACACAATGACTATGCACATCTTTATTTTCTCTTATACAAAGCAAAATGTACAACATCCAATCATGATAGATTTTATTAATTATAGGTTTTTAAATCCTCATACTGAAAATATTTCTGGTTATAGTTTTATGGGAGCTTTTCTTAAATTAAATTTCTAATTTTATAATTCTTTCTATACATCTATAACATCCAATGGATTTCTACCTTTTTTATTTGAAGTACATGAATTTTATTGCTAATTTTCTAATGTTAAATCACGACTATGATTCTGAAGTAAACAGTACTTATCAGGACAATTGGTGTTTTTAAAATATCCATGAACTCAGATTCATTTAATCTGTATTTTTCCATTTGTGTCCACAAGGGATATCTGTGTGGTGTCATGTGAGAAAATTCTTTCATGTATTATAATATCTTGGCTGGACCTTGGTATCAGTATCCTGCTGAACATATGGAATAATGAGAAACATTGTCTTTTAATATTCTAAAGAGGGTATTGATGAGGGTTTTTAAAAAAATATCTGATAGAATTCATCAGTAAATTGATCTGAGTTCAAGAGAAGGCAGGAGGGTTTTTTGAAAGACTGATTAAATATTCAAATATATTTAGTAGATATAGGACTATAGAATCTTCTTGTGTAGAGTTTAGTTTATTCATTAGTCAAGAAATTTGTACATTTCAAAACAGTTGTCAGATTCTTTGTCATAAATTTATTCCTAATATTATCTGATTCTTTTATGCCAATAGGATTTGTATTGACTTTGCCGTTTGGCAGTTTCAAAACTATTTCATCTTCCTTCCTTCCTTCCTTCCTTCCTTCCTTCCTTCCTTCCTTCCTTCCTTTCTTTCTTTCTTTCTTTCTTTCTTTCTTTCTTTCTTTCTTTCTTTTTAGTTTGAGACAAGATGTCATATATCCAAATATGGCTTCCATCTCACTGTATAGCCAAGGTTCCCTCTACCTCCTAACTGCTAAGATTAATAGGCATGTGCCACCACATCCAGCCCTGAATTTTATTTCATTTCACCTTTTATACTATTACTTTTAATAAAAATATTATTTTCATTACTCTGTATAAGAAGTTTGACTCCATACCATTTAAAGCATCTTCTTTTTATTTTTAATTGTGTTCTTTTCTTATTATTGTTAATTAAATTTATTCATTCATTACATCCCAACTCCAGTTTCCCCTCTATCCTCTCCTCCCATCCCCTTCCCCCACCTCCTCCTTACCTGCAACCCCCCTGTAGCTAGAGTTTTCCTGCCTGGCCCACAGTCAGGACAAATCTCTTTCACCTGCCAGTCCCCCAGCCACTCAGACCCGACCAAGTAAACACAGAGACTTATGTTGCTTTCAAACTGTATGGCCGTGGCAGGCTTCTTGCTAACTGTTCTTATAGCTTAAATTAATCCATTTCCTTTAATCTATACCTTGCCACATGGCTCGTGGCTTACCGGCATCTTCACAAGCTGTTTCTCATCGTGGTGGCTGGCAGTGTCTCTCTGACTCAACCTTCCACTTCCCAGCTTTATTCTCCTCCTTGCCCCGCCTATACTTCCTGCCTAGCCAACGGCCAATCAGTGTTTTATTGATTAATTAGCAACACATTTGCCATACATCCCACAGCACCCCCCAATCCACTCCTGCTCTGTTTCTGTTCAGAAAGGGGCAGGCCTCCCATGGGTGTCAACAAAACACGGCATATCAAGTTGTGTAAGACTAACCTCCTCCCCTTGTATTAAGACTGGGCAAGGCAACCCAATAAGAGGAATAGGTTCCTGAAAGCCAGCCAAAGTGTTAGGGACAGCCCTTGCTCCCACCACTAGGAGTCCCACAAGTAAATCAAGCTACACAACTGTCACACATATGTAGAGGGTCTAGGTTGGTCCCATGTAGGCTCCCTAGCTGTTTGTTGGTCCACAGTCTGTGAGCTCCTATGAACCCAGGTTAGTTATTTCTGTGGCTTCCTTTGTGATGGCCTTGACACACACACATACCACCCCACACCCCCACACCACCGCTAGTACAATTCTTCCTCTTTCTCTTCAACAGAATTCCCCAAGTTTGGCCCAGTGCTTGGCTGTGGATCTCTGCATCTGTTTCCATCAGTCACTGGATGAAGGCTCTCTGATGTCAATTGGGTAGTTACCAATCTCATTACAGGAGATGGCCAGTTCAAGCAACCTATCCACTACTGCTAAGAGTCTTAGCTGGGGACGTCTTTGTTGATTCATGGGAGTTTCCCTTGCATCAGTTTTCTACCTGACCCCAAAATGTCTCCCCCTTCAATACTGCACCCTCAGTTGTTAAGAAAATGCCTTCAGAGTAGCGGAACTTGGGAATACTTCTTATTTATCTGAGGGAATAAGACTCATGCACGTATTGACTAGATCATTCACTTTATTTTCTCTCAAGTTCTCTTCTTCTTCTGCCTCCTTTCTTTGTTCCACCTCCCCTTATATCTCACCCCAATGGAAAGCAATAAAAAAACTATATTTGAGGGTCATAGCACATTCCTTAAGCAAATGATAAGGAGCAGAGCCATTTACCATGGTAATGCATAGTTGGGGACATGGTGTTTGGCACTTTCCAAGACAATGGCATTGAGAGCATCCCGAACATATATATCCTGCTTGCAATCCCAGAGGATAAGGAGAGACACTTGTAACTCTTTATTCAAGGCTGTGAGGCCAGAGCATGCTCTGCAGCCCTGGCTAATTGTGAAAATTTTCCTGCAGTTACCTGGACATAAAACTATTTCTCTCTGGACTTGGTTAATTGATTAATTGTTATTTGGGACCTAAATAATAAACAGTTAGTTAGCTGATCCTTGAGTCTTGTATTAAAAATATGAGGTTAGAAGTTTTTGCAGAGAGTTAATTGCTTGAGGAATTTGTGTAGGGCAAAGATCTTTATCAGTCAAACTTAGCAAGAGGGGAACTGGCATCAAAGTTGCTTTGTGTCTGACCTTGGTTCCACAGTTAGACATTTGGGAATTTGTCCTTGTGCATTATTTGTGAAGGTTTAACTTATGAGGTATTCAGTCTAGTATGAATTTGCTCTGAGGTCTAAAGTCAGTCAAATGTATGTAGCTTGTCTTAGAAATGAGAAGAAATTGCTGTTTTCGTTATGTCAATCTGAGTTAATGATAAAAAAAAAACAGGGCCTAAGTGTTTTACAGTCCTCACAGAATAATATATCTAATTATGAAGCATATCCTAGCATATTTTCTCTATATAAAAATTATACAGCTTAATGATGAATCATCTTTAGACAGTCCACAGATATAAGTGCCAATAAGATTAAGATGTGATCATGAGATGGCATGTACATATTATATGAGATTACACACTATAGTGCAGGTATTGGGGAGATACCACAGCTGTTTTTGCGCATTTGAAATTAAAGACAGAGCAACAGTGACCATAGGCAGTAGGGAAGTACCCATGGCTGTTCTTAGGGAAGAAACGTAGTGGCACATGAGAAAAATCATAGATAGAAGCAACCAGTTTTCAGAGTCTATGGTTCTATAAGCCCTGTTTGACGGGGTTTCTCCATCAGAGAATTATTTATCTAGTGGGTTGACATCTGAACTATCAATTGCCTTCTGCTGTATATTCTCATGGCCTCCAGCACATCAAGATGTCTCTTTCATTACTCCCCACCTCCATCCACTCCCATCA
This sequence comes from Peromyscus eremicus, assembly GCF_949786415.1. Taxonomy (NCBI): domain Eukaryota; kingdom Metazoa; phylum Chordata; class Mammalia; order Rodentia; family Cricetidae; genus Peromyscus; species Peromyscus eremicus. The sequence continues at coordinate 43,543,471 of NC_081429.1, forward strand.
CCCAATCCCTCATGTTCCAATTCCTGTTGGCCTCAGTCTATCCAGGAAATCTCTTCTGTTTTACCTCCCCAGGGAAATCCATGCATCCCTTCCCCCTTTGGGTCCTCCTTGCTACCTCTCCTCTCTGGGGCTGTGAATTGCAGCATGTTTATCATTTACTTTACAGTTAATATCCACTGATGAGTGAGTACATATATCTCTCTTTCTGAGTCTGGATTACCTTACTCAGTGTGGTTTTTTTTCTAGTTCCACCCATTTTATCTTCAAATTTCCTTATGTCATTGTTTTTAACAGCTGAGTAATAATCCATTGTGTAAATGTACTACATTTTCTTTATCCATTCTTCCATTGAGGGGCATCTATGTTGTTTCCAGATTCTGGGAACTAGGAATAAAGCTGTTATGAAAGTAGTTGAACAGGTGTCGAACAGGTGTCCTTGTGGAATGTTTTGAGCATCCCTTGGGTATATGCCCAAGAGCCTTATAGTTGGGTCTTGAGATAGATTGATTCACAATTTTCTAAGAAACCTCCATATTGATTTCCAAAGTGGCCATACAAGTTTGCACTCCCACCAGCAGTGGAGGAGTGTTCTCCTTCTTCCACATCCTCTGTAACATAAGCTGTCATTAGTATTGGTGATCTTAGCTATTCTAACTGGTGTAAGATGGCATCTCAGAGTTGTTTTGATTTACATTTCCCTGCTGGCTAAGGATGTTGAACAATTCTTTAATTGTCTCTTGGCTATTTGTGATTCTTCTGCTGAGAATTCTGTTTAGGTCTGTACTCAGTTTGTTTTTGTTTTTTTTTAATTTGATCATTTGTTTTTTGGATGTCTAGTTTCTTGAGCTCATTACATATTTTGGAGATCAGTCCTCTGTCAGATGTGGGGTTGGTGAAGATCTTTCCCCATTCTGTAGGCTGCAGTTTTATCTTATTGACAGTGTCCTTTGTATTACAGAAGCTTTTCAGTTTCAGGAGGTCCCATTTATTAATTGCTAATCTCAGTGTTTGTGCTACTGGTGTTCTATTCAGGAAGTCTCCTGTGTCAATGTGTTGAAGGCACTTTCCCATTTTCTCATTTATCAGGTTACTTTCCCACTTTCTCATCTATCAGGTTCAGTGTAACTGAATTTAGGTTGAGGTCTTTAATCTATTTGGACTTGAGTTTTGTGCAGGGTGATAGATATGGATCTATTTTCATTTTTTTACATGCTGACATCCAGTTGTGCCAGCACCATTTCTTGAAGATGCTTTCTTTTTTCCACTGTACAATTTTGGCTTCTTTGTCAAAAATCAAGTTCCATAGGTGTGTGGATTTATATCAGGGTCTTTGATTCAATTCCATTGATCCCCCAGTTTGTTTTTATGTCTATACCATGCTGTTTTTGTTACTATAGGTCTGTAGTAGAGCTTGAGATCAGGGTTGGTGATATCTCTGGCATTTCTTTTACTGTACAAGATTGTTCTAGTTGTCCTGGGTTTTCAATTTTTCCAATAAGAAGTTGAGTATTGTTCTTTCAAGATCTGTGAAGAATTGTGTTGGGATTTTGATGGAGATTGCATTGAATCTATAGCTTGCTTTTGTAAGATGACCATTTTTACTATGTTAATCCTACTGATCCATGAGCATGAGAGATCTTTCCATCTTCTGATATCTTGTCCAATTTTTTTCAAAGACTTGAAGTTCTTGTCATATAGGTCATTGATTTGTTGGGTTAGAGTTAACCTAAGATATTTTGTATTATTTGTGAATATTGTGAAGGTTGTTGTTTTCATGATTTCTTTCTTAGCCAGTTTATCATTTGTATATAGGAGGGCTACTGATTTTCTTTTTAGTTAATTTTGTATCAAGAAGTTTGACTTCATTCTACTTTTTAAAGCCTCTTCTTCTTTTTTTTTTTAATTGTGTTCTTACCATTATTGTTCCTTGACTGGTTTATTTGGATAAGATTTGCTGAACCTTTTAAGATTCTTAATGTTCAATGTTATAAAAATTATGGTTTTCATTTTTAGTGTATAAATTGAAAGCAAAAGATATTCTCTATTTTCTGTTTATTTAATCTCTAAATGCATCATTTCTTATCATTTCATTCAAAATATTTCAAGTTTTTGGTTTTATTAAGTCGCTATGACATAATGAGTTATACAGATCTGTATTCCTTACTATTCAAATAGTTGAATAACTTCGTATTTACTACATTTGTTTATTTGTCCTCTAATTTTTCATAATCAAAGCATATTCCATATAATTTTAATGCTTTGGAATTGATTGAATTTTGTGCTGTGACTCAGCATACTATTTTTGTGAATGCTTTGCAAGTTATTAAAAATAATTCATAAGCTGTAGCTGTGTAGTACAGATAGGTGAATTTGGTCAACTTGGTTAATGGAGTTATTCAGATCTTTTATAACTACCTCATATGTTTGGCTGCTTATTTATTTAATTTGTAGAAGAATTATATTAAAATTTCTAACCAGGGTTGCAATTTTACAATTTCTCCTTTAGAAAAAAAATTCTACTATTTTTACCTTATGTGTTTAAAGCAGTGTTATCAGCTATACACCACATTTAAAATTATGCTTGCCTGTGACCTGACTTTTTTTTGACACTTTAATGAGTTACTTTTATAATAGGTAATACTCTTTGAACTAAATTTAATCTGATATGGAAACAGCCATGCCAACCATTTGGAGTTCACTTTTTGCATGGTTCATCTTTATCTTTTCACTGTTCTGAAAACCCTATTTTCTTGTTGGCAACAAAACAAAACAAATAAACTTACAAAAACGTAGATTGAAATTTTCTACGGTTTTTTTTTTTTTTGGTCTGAAAAATTAACACAGTTAGACACTAATACACAAATATCTTCTTTTACATTCTTTTTGTAGGTTAGAAATCTAAGATTTTCCTCTCTAATCTCAAATCAGAGCACCATTGGGGTCATGTTCCTTTCAGGAGAATCTCGGGGAGAAGAGACTATTTTATTGCTTTATTTTTGGGTAATAGAATGTACCTGTGCTCTTTGCTCAGTCTCTGTCTACATTCTCATAAGTCAGATACACCATCTCTATGGACTCTGCTCTATCAACAAGACTTTTCCTGAGACACAGCTGACAATGGCTATACACCATGAAAAGGTCATGGGATTATATTCCACCCACCTAGAGATAGATATTCGCTGTAGCTTCAGATTCACAACATCAGACACATCCACAGGTTTCTTTTGCTGTTTAAGAAGACAGAGACAAGATCAAAGGATGAGATGTGCACATGCTGGGTAGGGCTCATTATTCTTACCAGAGAGTGCTGGTTTGTCTGTTACATGATTATTGATATGACTGCATTTAAGTCAATTATTTTGAGAAAATTTTATATTCAGTTTCCTAAAATCTCTTCCCATTTTCCTGTAGTCAAATTTGAGAAATAATGTTTTTATTAAATAATTACTTTAATTCATTTTTTCTAGTCCTTTTTATATTAGTGGGCACGTAGACAAATGCCCTTTAATTATTTCTGAATGTATGTTTTATATATCTTATTTGTCCCTTTGTTGAAGTATACATAACTTCATTATTTGTACTGAGTTGTATTATATATATACACATATATATGTATGTTATATATCATATATATTTTTACATATTCTACCTAGTAAGCTATTTAACTTATTTTTAAGTTTTACTGCCCTTTTTTTCCCTAAGGCACTACCTTTAATGCTATTTTCATTCTACCATTTTAAATTACTTAAAAATTGCTTAAATCTAATTGTGTCTTCTCCAATAGAAAAATAACTTCCTTCCTTCTATTTATGTTTCTGTCTTCAGCCTCCAATCTAAGGGTCAGGCTAACCATCTGCTCCATAGCCAAAGAAGATGACTTGCTCAGCAATTGAACTCATTTCTCAATAATACTTTACACACATGCTTGGATGTGTGTTAGATTTCCACAGTCTTTCCACTGTTCTAAATGCTGCGTGCTCTCCCTGGATGTATCACAGACCTGCAGAGGCTCTTGTCTGGGTGATATGTTCTTCTCCCCACAGAACTGCTCCTAGCAAAATTTACTACGACATGGCATTACTGATTTGAACTGAGAAATGTTATTAAAACTGCCTGCACCTAGCACTTCCTCTGGAGTTACATTTAGAGAAAATATTTGCTGCATTGTACCTAATTCCCAAGTAAGAACACAGAGATAACATGTTTTCTTTAGATCTAGGATCAAGACTAATCACAAGGAATTTTCAGCTAGGAATTCTCTTATCTATGCAATTGAAAATGTCTTTTCCTTGTTTAGACGGCCAGTAAACTCTCAGTGTAGGTACACTTATGCTGTATTTATGCAGCAGCCAATTCCACTACCAGCTTATTTTTCATTCTCTTTTTTCTTATTTCTAGGAGGCTCAAACACAGTGAAATTTATTCTGCTACTTGAAACAGAAAATATTCATATAATATATACACTATACATTAAACTCAATAGAAATACCTAATACATAATTTTCTTTCCAGTTTCTAACTTATTTTTATTTTAGTACCTTTGGCTTGTATTTTTGAATGCAGAAAGTCAGGTAAATGCATTAATACTGAGAGAGGTGACTATATTAATTCATATTCTGTAAACCACGGAAACAGAATCAAGCTAATTCAAAACAGTCAGGTTTACATCCATGTTCTACAGGCGACACTGATTGGACTAGTAGGTTCATACACATACACACACAGAAAGAAGAGCATGAAGTTGAGAGGAGGATGAGGGAGCAATTCTCAAAATGTAAAAAAAAGAAAAGAAAGAAAGGAAAAAGTATAGTTGTTTATACTTATGCAATCCATGGGAAATTTGTTATTGGGAATTGTTAGAAGTTAACAATGATGAAGTTAGAAGTTACAAGAATGGAATAAAAACTGGAGATGTGACTTTAGGGCTGAATTTTCTGTAAAACCAATGACCTCTGTGACTTTCCTCCATTACACACATCTCAACACTCTTGAAGCTGTTCTTTGGTTGGCCCATCTTGGGTTTCATGCCCATACCCCAGAATGTCTGGAAGGTGAGCTGCAGTTTCAGCTTTCCAAGTTGGAGGCAGACACTTTCTTCCAACCATGACAATACACAGGAAAAAAAGGAACCCTGTGGAGAGAGAGGATTGGTACCAGAAAGACTAAAATAAAATACAAAGTCCTCCATGATAAATTAAGACACAAATGGATTTGTAACTGTTTATGAATAACGGTCACAAAGTGGGCAGAATCACCAGAGAGTGGAGACAGAGGTTTGACCTGTGGATCAGCCTCTCTTCCCAATGTAGTCAGCAGTGGTGGTTAGAACAATAGCAAGAAAGGGAAAAATGATGTTTCCCTTTGTAAAACAACAAGACTTCATATGCTGCAAAACTGTTTATGGACATACCAACATGAAGTAGGAAGAACAAGAAAGCTGAAGTCTGAAGCTCTAGATTTAAATTCTGGTTCTTTTATACAATATGTGACTTTATGTTAATTATTCTCAGATCTTCAACCATAACATCCCCTGAAAGGGCACAATATTTGCTCCACACACTTGCTGTGAAAGTTTAATAAAATGATGTAATCAAAAGTCCAGACACACATATATTGCTTTCATTTCCTGTCACATGTTTGACATTTCGTTTGTGGTGGATGTTCATGTCGCTACATACTCCTTTACTCAAGTCCTTTGAACTTAGTCACAGTCAAAGGTGCCAGAATGTAAGCCTCTCCACTCTTCCCATCACCATCAGAGGACAACAAAGTCATGCGTGGTCCATTTTGTGCTTTCCTGTCTAGAGCACATTGTATTTGCCTGAATTTTGAGATATCTGACAAAGTGTTTTAATGTAGTTGTAGTCAATGAATACAAAAGTTATGAAGTATTGCTTGAACTTTTAAGAAGAGGTCACATGATAGAAGCCAAAGTAGAATTCTTTGCATGAAATTAGAAAAGAACGTCAAATATTACTTAGTGTTATGGAGTTCAAGGATGATATGGCAAAATAACACAACCAAAAAATTCCACACTGTGCTTAGCAAAGCTTCCTGGGAAAAGTTCAAACATATGATAAGAAATAGAAAGCAATCCAGCCCCTGTGAAGACCAATTTGTGAGTTCCTATAGAGTAGAAGAAAAATTCCCACCTCAATTCCTTGGTCTGATTCACCAAAGTCATTCAAAAGCACGACTTAGACATCACTCACAGTTCTTCCAGTTTTCTACCTAACAGTATAATGATTCAACTGCAGAGACTGTTTATATACCGGATTTTCTTTAGTTAGTCCAGCCTGATTAACAACTATTTTTAAGAGTATTTCTGCATTTCAGAGGAAACACTGAATATTGCAATTACCAGAATCTCCTCTCCATCACACAGTCTCTACTCCTGAGAGATCCTTGCATAAAATCTAAAACGTGCATGACAAAGACAAATTGATTGTGATAGTTTGAGTGAAAAATGGCCCTATAGGCTTATAGGGAGTGGTGCTATTAGGAAGTGTGGCCTTGTTGGAGTAGGTGTGGCCTTGTTGGAAGAAGTGTGTCACTGGGTATGGTTTTTTTTTTTTTTTGGTTTTTCGAGACAGGGTTTCTCTGTGTAGCTTTGCGCGTTTCCTGGAACTTGCTTTGTAGACCAGGCTGGCCTGGAAATCACAGAGATCCACCTGCTTCTGCCTCTGCCTCCCGAGTGCTGGGATTAAAGGCATGCTCTACCACCGCCCAGTTTGGGCGTGGACTTTGAGGTCTCAGAAGCTCAAGCCAGGCCTGGTGGCTCAATTCTCTTCCTGCTGTCTTGGGATCAAGATGTAGATCTCTCAGCTACCTCTCCAGCACCATGTCTGCCTGTATACCACCATCCTTCCTGCCATGACAATAATGGAATAAACCTCTGAAGCTGTAAGCAATTTTTTTTTTTTTTGGTAACAAAGGAGCCAACTGCTGAGACAATCCAGCTTTACAATTTTAACCGTGGAAGGTGGCAGTATCTAACCACAAACAAAGGAATGCAATTCTATTTGGATGCTGAATCGAAGTCCTTTAAGATACGGTTTCTGGAACAACAGATCTGTGTTGGACCAAGGAAACACACATTTCATTACCTCCCCAGGACAACGCTGATGCAAGCCTCCTAAGATATAATTTAAGGGAAACCAGTGTAAAGTTTGACTCTTTCACAGTATTTCGAATCTTTTCATTCATGTGTCCTTTCAGGAGAAGAGGGTAAGCCAAGGATCTTGGAGCAAGTTGACAGAAGCTGGAAAGGAGGGAGTGTGTGGGTCCTGATATTTTGTTTAGTAAGTAAACAAACAAACAAATAAACACACAAAGCAAAACAAACAAAAACTCAAAATTTCACTTGACTTTCACATAGACTTTTTCTGTAGGAAACTTTGAGAAACAGAATTTGGGGTGGAAGGGAGTCACAAGAAAATGGAAACAAATATAAATAATAGCATATTTTCCTTGGGAACTTTTTGAAGTCTTTAAAGCAGTGGTTCTCAACCTTCCTAATGCTGTAACCATTTAATACAGTTCCTCTTGTGGTGATGCCCAACCATAAAATTACTTCATTACTGTAATTTTGCTACTGTTATGAATAGTAATGCAAATATTTGATATGCAGGATATTTGATATGCAACCCCTGTGAAAGGGTCATTCTATCCCCAAAGGGTCATGATCCACAGATTGAGATCACTGATTTAAACCATACTCGGGGATAGAGTCAACACCTCATCCTGCAAGCATCTGTTGGCTTACTAGATGCTCACCCATAAGCATCTGTTGGCTTACTAGAAAGAGTAAGGAAAAAAAAATTCTAGTTTAGAAATCATCCTGTGTCAGTTACCTTTTGCTACAGTAACAGTGCCTGACAAATAAGCACAAACTCCCAGGTGTATACAACAGTAAATGTTGATTTAAGCTTATGGCTCTATGGATTGGCTGGAGTGATTCCAGAGATTCAGTCCAGAGTCAACTCTCCTTGGCTGGCCTGGCTTATGCGTCTAGGCCAGCTGGTGCATTGGCTCAGAGCTGGCCAGTCTAGGAGGAGCTCAGGTCTCTGGACACTCATCCACATGAACTTTTATCCTACAGTATGCTAGTGTTGTTTATCTTCTTGGTTAGGATAGATATGCCCACGAAAAAAGAATAAATGAGATCTTAGATGACTCTGCTCCAAAGTAGAAAGTTGTCATTGCCATTTTGGTTCAATGATGTCACAAGCTACTTTAGACTGGGGTTAGGAAATACCTCTCTCATGACTGAAAAGCTGCTGTAAAGGGCACAGGTACAGAAAAGAACTGCAGGAATCTTTGCAATCAGTGTGGCTTTCTCTGAATGGCATCACATCCTGGAAAGAGAATGCCCTGCCTATGCTTTAACCCTGCTCTGCTTTCACGTTGCATTTCACTGCCAGCAATCCAGAAAAATAACGCTTGCCATATGTGCGACCACAATTCAATAAAATCATTTTCCTATTCAGATAAATAGAGATGAGTGAAAGAGAGCTCCATAATAGCACTTCAATCCTCTCTAATATCCAAGGAAAGAAAAGAACATCACACTTCATTCACACAGGTTTTGGTGTCAAGTTGGCAATAGCTGCAAACATATTCTCTGCCAGTAATCCATGTGAGGGTCTTGGTTCTAAGTGTTCTCTATCAGTTGCTAAGAATGAAGAGAATTGTTTTGTTTTTTTCCCTTAAATTTTATTGTTTTTTTGGAAGCACAAACCATATTATGCTGGACAAAACACAAAGGTGGAAAATAGGGGGGCATATGAAAAAGAAAATAAATAAAAGAGCAAGTAGAAGACTCTCCCACAGCAGTAGCAGGAACCATCTGATTCTGGCCAAGGATGTGTGTTTTCCCCTCCTATGGCAGAAAGCCTATACTATTGAGGGGCCTCTGTGCACCAGCCAGGACCCTGCATTTCAAGAAAGAATCTGAACAATGCCAGAAGAGGAGGCGATCATCAGACCCCCAACTTACGTGAATTTTTTTGCAGAAATTTTAATTAAAAGTTCTTCCTTTCCAAAATTTCAAGAAGCTTGCCAGATGGCTTGATTAATTTAAAATGGCAAAAGGGGACTGTCCAATACACAGCTCTCTAAGCTTCAGCTAACTTTAAAAGAATGGCACAAATTCAGCCCCATTTTCTCTAAGGAGTTTTCTGCAGTGAAACCCCCTCTCCTGGACTTCAACATTGTTCAGGTAATAGAATGTATTCTAATAAGGAAATAGATAAATAAAACTGAGAAAATGCTTTGAGCATGATCATAGTACACACTGGGTTGTGCATACCCATGATCTAGAAGTAAGGTCTCTAAAATTTCTAATTTTTGTTTTTGTGTGTAGCCAGTCTTTCCACTTACACATTCCTCTTTTGTTTTGATCCATGTTGCGTCTTCCTATGTAAGTAACGCTGACTTGTTCTTTTATCTCATTTAATTGGATGAAACGTGCCATGAACTTGCATGCAATGCACCACAGTCATGGGAATCCTGCCTCAGGTTTTCCATTTTTCGAATACATCTTCTTGTCTCTGGATTTGCTCAACCTATCCCACCTCAGAGTTCTCACTCCATCACTCTCTTCTCCCCTCTGGCACCTTTTTCCTCTTTTAAAAATATTTACTTATTTTTTATTATATGTATGTGATTAAACATGTCTGAGGAGTTCTTCAGCTGCCCTTGGAGCTGGGGTTATAGGCTTTTGTGAGCTGCCTGGTGTGTCATGGGGAGTTAAAGTTTGTTCTTCTGCGAGAGCTGTGTGCACTCTTAACCATCGACCCATCTCTCCAGTGCGTGCCATCTTTTTAAGCTGTAAAAATGATTTTAAGAAGAACGATGCTTCCTAATACATTGTGTGCAATTGATAACACTTAGCAAATGCTGCTGATACCAACGGTTTCATTGCTAAGAATGCAGAACGTGCCATAGAAAGAAATTATGTAATTACTTTTTTTCATCTAGAAAGGCTTCTGTAGCCTGTGAGCTGTCTTCAAATGTGCTATTTTAAGAAAATACAGAAAATATTTATGTTGCTCTCCAATTCCTAGTCACTTGCAATGTTTGCTCTGAGAACTTCGCACAAATACGATAAACAGAAAGAAGGATGGTCATTTCGTCTGGTTCTGCACACTTCTGTTCTCATTGTCCATCACACAAGTTGGGAAGGAGAGGGACTGTGCTGGTCCAGATTCCATTTACCTCATATCTTAATTAGGGCTTCAATTGTTGTGCTGAAACACCACAACCAAAAGCAACTTGGGGAGGAAGAAGTTTATCTCATTTTGCAGTTTGCAGTCCATCATTCAGAGGAGTCAGGGCAGGATCCAATGGTGGAACTTGGAGGCAAGAACTGAATGCTGCTTACTGATTTGCTCCTCATGGCTTTCCCAGTCTGCCTTCTTATAATACACCACCAGCCCCAGGGGAGCACTGCCCATACCTAGCTGGGCCTTCCCACATCAAATGTCAATCAAGTAAAAGCACCAGAGGTATGCCCACAGGCCAATCTGGTGGGAGTGTTTTCTCAGTTGAGATTTCCTCTTCAAAAATGACATGCTTTGAGTTGATATAAAACTAGACAGCACACCCACAGAGTATCTCAAATTAATGAATGTGATAATTCATACATCCATAACAGTCCATAAAACAAAGATGTCCCTCATAATAGATACAATGGAACATAATATTAAAACTATCATGTCCCCTTTGTTTCCTCTCTTTTTTTTTCAGCAGTATTCCACCAGGGACATTAACTGTGAAACAAAGTTGCCTCCTAACAGACTGGGAGCTCTGAAAGAATTTTACACTAGCTTTAAGAATATGTATAGTAAAAAAGAAAAAAAATGACATGAGGACATTTAAATTATAAATCATATGCATGAGTCTAGGTTATCTTTTGTGTAAACAGGAAATTTGTTTGGAGTGTTGTAGATAGAGTTTTCCTGCCTGGCCCACAGTCAGGACAAATCTCTATCACCTGCCAGTCCCACAGCCTCAGATCCGACCAAGTAAACACAGAGACTTATATTGGTTACAAACTGTATGGCCATGGCAGGCTTCTTGCTAACTGTTCTTACAGCTTAAATTAATCCATTTTCATTAATCTATACCTTGCCACATGGCTCGTGGCTTACTGGCATCTTCACATGCTGTTTCTCATCGTGGTGGCTAGCAGTGTCTCTCTGACTCAGCCTTCCACTTCCCAGCTTTATTCTCCTCCTTGTCCCGCCTACACTTCCTGCCTAGCCAATGGCCAATCAGTGTTTTATTTATTGACTAATTAGCAACACATTTGCCATACAGAACATCCCACAGCAGAGTGTGACACATGGATCTCATTCAATCCAGCCTACCCCTCCAATATAGTGCTCTTGTCATGTTATCTGGTGGGGTTTTTTTTGGGGGGAAATATGTGTTATTCTAATATTTCCAGGAGTACTACTGAGAAGATGCACAGTAACCTCAGGGTAGAAAATTCAGATACATATAAGGCAGAAGTTTTAGCTATCTGGACATTCAACAGAGAGTGATCCTGGGGTGTTGTGTGAAGGCCTCACCTTTGCAGGCATTAGAAGCAATCACTACTTATATTCTTATATCAGGGATTAGAAACAGATGATTCCTGTATGGGTTAAAAGATGAAAGGACACAGAGACTGTGCCTTGTAAACTTAGGTTTAATAATCTCTGATGTGATAGCACGTAAAAAGTCATCAATTTGAGTCAGTGGAACAGTTCAGTGGATTAAAGCATCACTACAATGTTCAATGATCTGAGTGTGATCCCATGACTCGCAAGGGTGAAGGAGAAAACTCTTTCCTATGAGGCGTTCTCTGGCACCTTCACATGTGCCCTAAAATAAACACAAACATTGTACTGAAAATTCATAGGTTATATTGAGAAAATATGTCCTAACTATCAATTCTACGTATTTCTCATTTCCTGAAGGGAACTATAAAACAACCAACATTTTCTTTAGAACATCTAGCTAGCATTGTGCTTTTATTCAAAGGTAGTCTGATTTTTCCACTCTCCACTCATATCCAGAACTCATGTTGACTGTGGAAGATGGATCTTTACACATAGCTGGAGGTGACTCTTTAGAAACTGCTGACTTCACTAAAGTAGAAATAAAAGTAAAAACTATAAGTCTTGACACAGTAGCCTCTATTGTGCAGAATACTGCCTTCATATCGTTGGGGAAAATTTAAAGTGTATATTTCTCTGGAAAGGACCTGGTAATATCAAAATACAGAAGAGTGTAACTCTAGTGGGTAATAAAATTCTCCCAAATCCTGACATGCATTTACAGCCTATTCACAGTTTTCCTATTTCATTTTACACAACATAACAGAGGCTCTGAGCTCTTAGAAATCCTCCTCTGGCTTCTGTCCTGTTTTGTATTCTCAGAGACTCCTTCCTCGGATTCCAGGCCTTTAGTTCCTGTGTATAACCGTAGAAACATCTGTCATTAAATTCACTCTACTCAACATGGTCTTACTGAACACATGGGGAGTCCCACATTTGGATCTTAGCTTACCAAATTAAAATAGAATCCTGATCCCGTTCTGTACGGAAGAAAATCACCAGGCACAGAACAGCTGTCCATGTCCATGGGACAAACTGCCTCCCTCAGAAAATATGGGGACAGTCGATCTGAAGACACCAATGTCAGGCAAAAATCAACAGAGATCTTCAATATGTCCGTGCCTGTAATGCCACACAAAGCTATACACAATCTCTGCAAACAAGCTAGAACAAATTGTACTCCCTGTAGAATGCCCAAGAAGGTACAATGTGCCAGGTTGGCAAATTATAAAACATTTCTATGATAAATCCTTGACAAATCTATTGTAACTGTAACTGATCTGAAACACGTTTAGTAGCTTGTCTCTATGCTCACTTTTCTTCTTTTTGGTGCTCATTTGTTCTGTCTCTCCAATACCTGCATTGCATCCGATGGTCTGCACAGTTCTTTGCAGGGCAGCTAACCCTGCATTCCCTTGACCACTGAAACAGGTAGTGAATCTCACCAGCAAACAAATGAAAACATCGCAACTCAACAATTCACCACCCTTCACTTCCACTTCAACTACCTATGTATCGAACACCAATTTTCCCATCTCTAAAATCAGAAGGATTTATTAGCAATCATGACCTATAAATATACAACAGAATATTTCCAAATCTACACTAAAATCAAGCAGGAGTTTGGTCAAATTCAATCGTTTCTGGGCCTTTTTAGGGACGTTGGCAGAAAGTTGGGGAAAAAAAAACTTTGCTGAGGGATTTGACTGTATTCCTCCCTGCCTATGTAGTTTATTTAGATTATTTAGATCCTCAGACAAATGTGCTGATTAAAAGAGAATGAAAGGACGTTGTTCCGGCTTCCAACAGGAGTAACCTGGAGTTTCCAGAAGGATTGGGGTCTCACAAATGAAGCTCCGTGAGGTAAACTGAACAGTACCAGCTTCAAGAGAGAGTTAGCTTAAGTGTAAAGGAGCATAGCACAGGAATCACCCAGCATTGAGGAGTGCTGACTGGAGTTTGTGCATTGTAGGAGCTGAGTGCAAACACTTGCCCGCCAGTCACCATTTGACTTGTGTTAACTGCCGGCCTTGAAGAAAGTCTTTTGCTTAGCTTATGAGGATGCTATTGGTGACGACAATGTAAAGATGGAAGTTGTTTTTTTTTTTATTTTCTCAATATTATCTATTCTCATATTTTTCTCGACACTTGAAGGAAGTTGGTAATCTCCAAAAGGACTAACTTTGAATCCTCTGACATGTTGTTAAGGTCTTGATGCAAAGTCAGATATAACTTAACTTCATATAAATGTGACTTTTCATTCATTTCGTAGTAAGATTGAAAGGTGAGGCATATGCATATTGTGCCTCTGTTAATCTGAGGCATGGATATTGTCCTGTAAAAGTCTTTACAGGTCCAAAGAATCAGGAGGCATCACTCCCCTGATTGACACTGAAGGATCCCAAGTCTTAGAACAATGATGGCTGCAGATGTGACTCAGTTACAAGAAAGTTGCTATCACTCATTTTAAGGAGGAAGTAAGCAGAGTTAGAGCCATTCTGCTCACTTAAAAGCCATAGAAAAGTCTTGTTATAGCACAGCAAGACTGCCTATGCATATATGGATGTTTTGTGCTACAACAGATCGTAGATGTTGTGTTAGACACAATACAGGTCACAAAAAACTAAAATATTTACTAGGGCTTTTCCTAAAAATAAGTAAATAAATAAATAAAAATCGACTTCTCTTCCAGAAATAGGACATGTAACTCCAAGCTCTGTGGAGCAGAATGGGCAAAGCAGAACGGCTGCCAGGCAGCAGAGCTAGCCAAGCCAGAAGCCACAGAGACAAGTGAGTCGGCTATGGATTCCAGCAACAGCAGCCGGTCTTCCTGCCCAGTTCCAGGACTGGTTGTTCTCTATGATCCATTTTTCACATTAACCCAGGCCTGTCCTGTAGCAGGGCTTTCCGTGTCTCTCCTTGCAGTGGCTTCTAGCTGAATTAGGGCAGTGAAAAGGACCCAGGGACGTTGGAGAAGGAGAAGGAACTCAGATGATCGCTCTGTTTTCCCAGCTTCTGGCAGATTCTTAGGCAGTGTTTATGCCCCCTCTATGAGTCCAGCTCCTAATGGATTCTCTTGTAATCGAAGCTTGCATCCTTACCCCTGACTTCCCGGCTGGTAACTTCTGGCTGTGACAGTTGCCCCAAAGTCCCTACAGGTTGAGAGTACTCCTGGATTCAAGTCGCAGCTTATCTTGATATTCATGGCCTATATTGATGTGTTTTTTCCTTATCTCACTAAGTAACTATTAAGTCCCTGTTATGTGGTAGGAACAACAGCTCATTTGGTATAGTGCTTTCTCTGGAAGCATGATCACTCGAGTTTGATCACCAGAATCTATGTAAGTATCATGCTTGGTAGAAGATGCTTATATTCCCAGAACTGGGCAAGATGCCATGGGCAGAGGCATGGAACTTGTTAGCCAGACACCCTGGCCTACTTCGGGAGTTCCAGGCCAATGAGAGAACCTGAATGAAACAAATGCATTGGAAAGCTCTTGCAAAGGAAGAACAAAGATTGTCTTCTGATCTCCACACACATGTAAAATGTAAGTGTGGACACACACATACACACACACACACACACACACACACACACACACACACACAACCCTCCCCTGAAACTGAAAGTGGTTTCTGTGGTGGTATTGTTTTCCCCCAAATATTGTACACCCTAATAAACTTATCTGGGGTGAGAGACAGAACAGCCACAATATTAAACATAGAAGTTAGGCAGTGGTAGCACACGCCTTTAATCCTAGCATTCCAGAGGCAGAAATCCATCTGTTCAAGGATACAGCCAAGCATGTATCGCCTTTAATCCCAGAAAGCAAGCCTTTAATCCCAGGGAGTGATGGTAGAAAGCAGAAAGGTATATAAGGCGTGAGGACCAGAAACTAGAAGCATTTGGCTGGTTAAGCTATCAGGCTTTTGAGCAGCACAGTTCAGCTGAGAGCCATTCAGATATAAGGACACAGAGGCTTCCAGTCTGAGGAAACAAGATCAGCTGAGAAGTTGGCCAGGTGAGGTTAGCTGTGGTTTGTTCTGTTTCTCTGTTCATCCAGTGTTCACCCCAATACCTGGCCTCAGGTTTGATTTTATTAATAAGAACTTTGAAAATTCATGCTACAGGTTTCTATCCTTAGAAGTCTATTTCAATGACCAGAAGCAGTGAGCACAGTCAGTCCATAGTGTGGCATGCTCTGAAGTCACAGCTTTAGCATTTTCAGAAACATGGGTGAGTGACAAAATTCCTGTATGAATAGGTGAGGGCTGGACATCAGAGAGACACAGCACAACCATTAACATGACTTCAGTTATGCTGAGTGCTGGGACATTTAGGTCACAAAGATCATCCCATTTTGAACTACATTGCTATTGATTCATTTTGTATCATGCCATTCAATATTTTTCCATAAAAACTAATTGAATTACAGTCTCTTCTATGGAAAACAAAAGGAGAAACTGAAGATTTATCGACCCAATGATGTCTTTGTTACTATTGCAAAAGATATGCATAAAGTCTCAAGCTCAAGTCCCCAGCCCTAGTTCTACTGTGGTAAGATCTCTGAAAGCTCGCAAGGCCACTATAATTTAAACTCATAGCTTGATAGGAATAGTCAGTCCTAGTTAAATGCCATCAATCGCTAATGCAGTTTGGACAGTTTAATTATGTACTTGTCTGAATCCTTGATATGCTTTTGGTGACTTCAAAGCAATGAGTTGTCTTGGGCACTAACATTTGCAAAGAGTTTTATAATGCTTTTTATTAGTGCTTCTTCCCATTATATCAATAGAAGACATATGAAGAGGTTAAGTAATGTGACCAAGACTAACCTGAACTGACAAGAAAAATTGAGAACTAAAACAATTAGCTAAACAATTCAAGTGAGATTAAAATACAGCTGTGAGTCTGTGTGTGTGTGTGGGGGGTGTTAAGAGAGAAGAGGGGGAGTTTAAATTGCTAACTGCTTGACAATAACTCAAGCTTTCAGGTATAAGAGTAAAATTCTTGGCCTCTCAAGTTAGTGTAGGGATATTTTGGGTATTTTAAAACTATTTTTTTTAACAGTGTCTGTATGATTGTGGGCTCGTGCATGTGAGTGTAGTGGGTGCAAATGCTGGAGAAATAAGAGAATGTTGCTTCCCTGGAGCTAGAGTTACAGGTCACCTCCTGACCTCGGTGCTCAAAGAGAACTCTGGTCCTCTGCTATGGCAGTACACGTTCTTAACCACTGACTCATCTTTCTAGCCCTGTGGATTTTTAAAAATTTCTCATTGTACATTAACATACAACGTAATTGTGTGTGTGTGTGTGTGTGTGTGTGTGTGTGTGTGTGTGTGTGACATGTTTATACATGTAAATCAATAAACTTCATTATTGGCCCTTCTTCTGTGCTGCCTGCTCTCCACGTTCCCTCTTACCCTGTCCTCTTGCGGATCCTAACTTCCTCCTCTGTCTTCTTGTCACATTCATGGTGTTTCTTTCTCCTTTTCTATCCAGCTTTGTTATTTATGGATGTGTGTATTTCTTAATGTCACGCTTCATATTGAAATTAGGAACCTTTGCCTTGTATTTGAAGAGTCTGTCAACTTACTCGTTTCAAGCCATTACATATTTAGATCGCCACCTAGTGGACAGATCTGTAACAAATACAGAAATGGCTTGGGGTGGGGAAGGTGAGAGGCATCTTAACCTTGTGTGGACAATTGGTCTCCCCTGCCTCACTTCTAATACTGAACCGGGAGTTTTTTATTTTACTATAAATTCCCAGAGAAAGACATTCAGAACCATCTTCTCAACAGGCCTGTCTTGCCTCCTTTAGGAGAAATAAATAAATGAAGATCCCAGAGCCTAGGCAAACACGAACATACGTTAAAGTCGTTAATGGCTGGGTTGCAGCAAGGTGTAATGTCACAACTGATCTTTCTCCTCACTGTGGGGTATTAACAAGGAGAACGATTATGACAGAGAACACAGGAATGGTAGTATCCTCGGAAGCAGAGGCAAAGGACAAATTTGATCCAAATGCATGTCTCCTGCTACAAACAATACATTTAAAACAAACAAACAAACAAACAGAGAATCGATGTGATACTTTCATTATGAGACGGGACTCTCAAATCATTAGAGTTTATCCAGAATTCTCTTTGCGTATTCGTTCATGTTGCTCTAGCTTCACTTGAGGGCAGAGCCGAGTTCACTTAAAATCCCAGCCTGTGTCGGTTGGCTTTTGTGTTAAGACAATTTCTCAGGGTCATTTCTGTAGGATATCTTTTTTTTTGAAATCTAATATTCTTCTTATGTCCAAGGCACTAAGAGTTCATGCCTTTGCCTTTTGAGATAATGGTGTCCTTGTAACTGACGGGCATTTTAAAAAGGAATGAACTTCCTTCTGTTGAATCAGCCCCTCTCTTTCTGAACAATTCCTCTGGCTTTGTGAGGCATGGCTACCACAAAAAAATAAGTGAAAACACTGCCTGGGTAAGCATTTTAGCAATTCTGAGAGCCTAGAATGAAGCCAAATCCACAATCTGTACGCTGGTACAGAATCCTATACTCTGAAGTTAGCAACTCCCCTCAAAATTATTCTGGTTCTTTGCATTAATACTTCAAATCATTTTCTTACTTCTATTGCTTTTCTAATTGTCATCAGAAGTGATAATGAAACATATTAGGAAGTCCAACCAAGAAATATTTGGTGATTAACATAATATAAAACATTGAGAATTTAAAATTAGTTTGCACACCAGGCCCCCCCCAAAAAAAATCCACAATCAGTGATTTTGTTTTTCATGTGTTAGGAGAAAATAAATACAGAAAGTGTTCATGTTTGGAATGCCTGGGAAAGCGAACAACTTGTTTTGAAACTCTAGAGCTCCAACACTGAGTAGTATATGCAATAAATTTGCAATTTAAATAGATTTCAAAGAAAGCCACAATCTTTCTCTGTCTCTCTCTTCTGTCCTTTTGTACAACTTTCGTCCCTTCCCTAACCCCCTAACTAGGATTTTTTGACATTTAAAGCCAACTTGGAACACATCAAATTCATTTTTCCATTTGGGCCTTCAAATTGTCTTTGGAAAATGAATATTCACACATATGTATGTGTACATGAGCATGTATCTGTGCATGTGTGTCGGGATGTACATATGTGTGTTTGTGGGTCTATGTGCATATGGAGGTGGGTGGGGTATGTACGTGAATGTGTGTGTTTATATACTCAGCGATTAAAGAGACACAGATATTACGAACGTTCATCTCTGCTCAGTGCTCAGTGCTATTATTTGGCATCATTGTGTGAAGTTGTTTTCTGATGGAATGGTTCTCTCCCTCCATCCTTTGATCTTTTCTCACAGTACTATCTTTAACTTTGAACAAAACAAAGATATGACTGATGCAGAGGGCCATGAGTTATGGAAGAGGCATTTTTGAAGCAGAAACATTCCCTACTTTCTTCAATACAAACAATTCGTAGCTGGTGGTTAATATTCACCACTGACCTGACTCCACTTGGAGTCACTCAGGAGACACACGTCCGGATGTGTCTTTGGGAGCATTTCCAGAAAGGTCCAACTGAAGTGGGAACACTTGGAGTATGTTTGGCACCACCCAACAGAATGGTGTTCAGGGTAAACAAAATATTATTTTAAAAATTAGAAGAGCATTGCCATGCTCCCTTCTAGATGCTACTACAGACCAAGCTAGCTCTGTTCCCAAATATGCCCTTCTATGACAAAGTCAACATAAATTCTTGCCCCTTAAGTTGTTTCTCCTTAGATGTTTGGACTCGGCAACACACGAAGTGACAAATAAACATCTGAAAAAAACACTATGATCTCATATTGCTATTTTGGTGATTTAATGTTTTTTATGTTTTTTATGTTTTTTATGTTTTTTATGTTTAATGATTTTAATGTTTTTAAATAATGTGGGGCCAGAGAGGTAAGGAATCCTTTCTGTTTTCTTCCCCATCTGAATCCTATCTAAGAACCTTCAGCCTTGGTCCAGTTCCACCCTATCTTTTCAGTGTCATCTTTGGATCGGTTACCATCCAAGACTGTATTTTTACAATGTCAACCATAGTTACTGAGGTAAATTGCTAAGATGTGTACTGCGAAGTGGATATGTTTTGTCCTTTCCAAATCTTGTGCTGAAATAAGATTGTTAATATAATGGTGTTGAGAGATGATGAGGCCATTGAGAGGTAATTAAGTCTTGTGACATCACCTTCATGAACGGACAAATGTTTTCTCTTGAAAGACTGGAATAGTCAGTCACCAAGGAAATTCATTGTTAAAAATCAAGGCCACCCTCACAATCTATCTCTTCCTTATAAATCCACTGGCCCTTCTCTTCTCTGCCCTGTCATAAAAAGGCTCAGCGTGCTCACCAGAAGCCAAGAAGATCTCAATGTATGTTGTAAGACTTTCTAGACTCAAAAACTATGATCTGGGTAAATCTCCTTCTTTATAAATTAGTCTCTGGTATTCTGTCATAGGAACAGAAATTAGATTCAAACATCAAGATTACTCTTTTCCCCTGAACAACTCTTTGTTCTTTCTCTCAAGATAAAGAAGTGATTTCCTTAGTTTTATTTGCTTTGTATCCACAATTCTTGCCTCATATTCTTCCTCTCAATGCTTATATATTCTTTTCAAATATCTAATCCATCAGGCAACCCATTATGTGAATCTTCTTGATGGACTCTCCTCCTGAACCTTGTGAATTGCTAGTGTTCTCCGTATAAACATACCTCCTGTGATAGAAACATAACATTTCCAGAGGAAATGTCTCACTTGCTTCCTTTCTCTGGCCCTTGGTCTTTGTCCCGCTCTCTTCCCTCTGTTGTTCAGCCACAGTCTGAACTGGTTGTCTACAGTGCCTGGCCTGCAGCTGCCTTCTTAACAGTTTCCTTTATCTTCCTCCTGTGTTTGGATCTCACATGTTTTAAACTTGTGGGTATATCTTTTTAGATTGCTCCACTATTTGACAGAGAACAACCTGTGCAAGAGTATAAGGAAAGGGAAGTTATCAGACTTTGCCTGTCAAAATCTTCTTTGCACTCCTCTAAGATTACTACGACGCCCACATTGCAATTCATGCTTAGAAGTTATTTTCCTCATAATGTTGAAAATATCTCTCCCATGCTTTCCGGGTTCCACATCTGTTCAGAGGCCCCAGATTGTTCTGATTTCTGATCTTCTGTGCATGACTGTATTTTCTTTATATGTAACATCGTTATAAAATCATGGATATTTTATCACTGCAACAGAAAAAGTAACTGAGACTGGTGACATCACTTGTAGTAAGGAACAGAACAACATTTGGGGGCCTGTTTGATCTGTTCACGGAAGTTCCAAGTCCTGACGTGATCACTCCCGAGAGCTGTTCCTCCAAACAACTTCACATCAGTAAACGGGATTTTCAAAAAAGATTTATTTATTTTAAAATTTTATATGTGAATGTTTGCCTGTATTTACGTGTACCCCATGTGTGCCTGGTGCCCATGGAATGGTCTCAGGTCCCCTGGAACTGGAGCTACAAATAGTTATGAGCCACCATGCGCATACTGAGAAACAGACCTGGGTCCTCTGCAAGGGCAGCAAGTGTTCCTCATCTCTGAGCAATCTCTCCAGCCCCATGGGAACAGGCTTTCACATACTGACTTTGAGGAGCAACATGGACATTAATTTCATAGCAAAAGATCTGGCTACTGTAACCCTCTGCCATTGAAAACATCCTCATTTTGGTAGCAGGATGATGGGACAACAGAAATATTCCCTTCTATGAATCTTTCTGTATATTCAACCCATAGACTTTGTGAAAAGAGAACAGATGTTTAATGTGTTACTCTACGTTTTGTGTCAGTTTGCCATGTCACAGCAGATAGGTAGTGTGCTTAATGCTGTTGACTCATGACACAGTTTGGACCCTGATCCCATCAGGTGGCTTCTGAGATCTCTTCACCACAGGTTTGGGATTTAATTTGTTCAGGTCTGTTAAATTCTTTGCCAATACTAACTAACACTACTGTTTCTGAGGTCTCTCTTCCTGTACCCCAAGCTTATGGATATAGGGCTTTGTAAATAAACTCTTTTCCTCTCACTTTAGAGGAGTATTTAGAAGATTTATAGAAAGTGTGTACATCCAGGACGATACTTTTACCTCAAAACCAACCCTTATCTTCATTTGTGAATATCCAGTTTTCTTAGATGTGTGCAACATAATTGGACTCTACATAGAATGATTACTGTGCTGTGTTTTCTTGGTCCTCTCAGAGGTAGAGTGAATTTGCAGCCAAAGAATGCCCTGCTTGCTATCACTATCAGCCATCCTGATATCTTTTATTTATTGCTATAAATGGCCAGGACTTTCCTTTGACCTATGTCTGAAACGTAGAGATATTTTATGCCTCATTGTACCATTTTAATTTCTAAATAACTCCAAGAAAAATGTAATAACTACGCAAGACATCAAGGAGAGTGTTCCCCATCAACATTTTTTATACGAAGTATAAAGCACCTCAAGCAGTATACATATTGAATTCCTTTTAACTCCTTTGTAAAGTGAAATTTTGGTAATATAGAATCTCCTATTCCATTCTAGAAACTTCCTTGGTACTTTATTCACTCCTGTAAAACATAATTCTCTAGCCTGAATGCCAAGACCTCCATCTACTAAACCTTTTCACCAGACTTCAATTTTATTCTTCCCCCTGCTATTCAGATTGTGGCTTTTTAACTTAGCATCATATGAAATAGTCTTTTGATCATCTTTTTGAACTGAGCTCAAGTTTTATTTCTAACTACAAATCATATACCATGGGATGAAGCAAGAGCTGGACTTGTCTCCAAAGACCTAAAGTCATGTACTATCTCTTTCTTCTGTGCCCTGGTTGATTTTCTCTGAAGTCCTAGGTGGTTTGTTATCAGCCCAGCATGTATCAATGAATGGAAGTAATATCAAGCCTTGATGGTATACTCCTGTCATCCCAGCTGTGTGGAGCCAAAAGCAGGTGGATCTTGAGTTCACAACCAACCTGGGCTACATAGTGAGTTCAAGATCTGCCTGGGCAATTAGGAGAGATCATATCTCAACATTTAAATAAATAAATACACAAAAAGGAGTGGGACAGTAGCCCAGTGGTAGAACACTTGCTTAGCCTACGTAAGACCTTAGGTTAAATCCCCCATGTAGTAAATAAGTAGTAGATCTTTCCTCATTTTTTTCCCTTTGGAAAATGATGAGGATGTTAATTGTTAAGAGAGGAATGATGTTAAACATTAGTATTTTGAAGCCAATGTAGTTAGCAGCAGAGAATGTCTACTTCCTTGATCAATGAATGCTATCTTCATATCTCAGTGTGGAATACTATTTTAACTAGGCAAAGATGTGTTACATTTGTTTATGCTGCAGAATATTACTTTAATTGTGTGAAGGTGTGTTACATTTGTGTCTGCTGCCTTCGTTGATGATGTAAGGATGTGTTACATTTGTTTGTGCTGTATTTGTTTAATTATGTAAAGATGTGTTGCTCTTTCATTATGCTTGCATGTGATTGGTCCAATAAAAAGCTGAATGGCCAATAACCAGGTAGGAGAGTTATAGGTGAGGCTGGTGGTCAGAGAGAATAAGTAGGAGGAGAAATCTAGGCTCGAGAGAGAAGAAAGAGAGAACGAGGGAGGAAGAAAGGGATATGCTGGGGTCAGAAGCTAGGCAGCTGCCAGCCAGCCAGGCACAAGAAGCAGTGAAAGTAAGATATACAGAAGGAAAGAAAGGTAAAAAGCCCTGAGGCAATATGTAGATGAAAAGAAACAGGTTAAGTTTTAAGAGCCAGCAAGAAATGAGCCTAAGCTAAGGCTGAGCATTCATAATAATAAGTCTCCATGTCATGATTTGGGAGCTGGCTTGTGGCCCTGAGGAAAGCTTGCTATAATATCTGGCTCCTTTTTTTTTTTTTTTTTTTTTTTTCGAGACAGGGTTTCTGTGTGTAGCTTTGCACCTTTGTCTTTGTTTTACAGTCTTTCTTCCAACACTTCATATGTATGTTTTATTTTATGTACATTGTGAGAATTTTGATTAAAGATAGACATACGTTTTTAAATGCATTAAACTAGATAGCTGAAGAGATAACTTTAGCTTACATATCTAGCTTTGAATTCCATTAATATTATTAATACTCATGTCTCTAGGCTTATTATGCTAGGACACCTTCAGGAAATGCACATGTTCCATATGTGTTAATATTAACATACATCCATCATGCACCATTAAAACTGCTTCTTAAACACATCTTAAGTATGATATTCTTAAATTAGAATAGGGGAATTATATCATATACAACTTTCATGTACACTTGCCAAATCAAATCAGTTTGAGATTATTCATAATCAATTTAAAATTTCACACAAGATATCCTTCTCAAAATGTTTTTCACTGTCATATCAAGTTGGGCTTAAAAGTGGACAATACAATTCTGCTCACAGGCCCAGTATGTATAACTCGTTTTTACACAGTGGCTTCTTTACCTTGTCATATATAATTTCTCCAAATTTTCTGTTGAAAAAACAACTTTTCTAGATGTCAGTTTTATATTTAAATATTCATTCCTGGAACAATGAATCACTTTCAACTGATCTTTAATTTTCTTAAATATTTATTTATAACAATATAATTCAACACAACAGCCTGAGTCTTCCCATCCTCTTTCCACTGACCTTTAAGTGTGAAATAGTTTATATTTTGAAATGAACAATGACGATCAGAACATTGAAAATAAACCACAATTATTACATAAAGGAAGAATGATTGTGTGCCTGGAAACAGTTAAATTTAGCCTTACAACATGAGCACACAAATTATGTAAATAGCTCTGAAGTGTACCATAGTGAATAATGCATCTGCTCAACTAACATTTTACACCCTCAACATTTTCCTTTGAGCTAATTTATACAAGTGGGAATAGATAGGACAGTCCTGAAACCTTTACTTGTGATGAAGGAAAAAAAAAGTCTATAATCTAGGTAATCACAGATTCTTAACATACGCACCTTGTTTATCTTATAGCTGGTCATCATTACAGTTGTGTTTTTCTCACAAAAATGTATTTCTTATTCTAATATACAAAATGAAAAGAGATTTCACAAGAGAGCATCTATAATGATTCTGTGTCCCATGCATAGCCCAGGCTATCTAATACTGTGGGAATCTTTTCTGAGCACTCACAGACTTTTGGCAGTAGGTGCTATGCAAATGTGGAGAAGCATGAACCGCATGGCAGAGATCCATTGTCATTGCTGGGCTACACCACTCATCTTCATTGTACAAGCCTCTAGGCTTAAGTGGATTATAATACAATAATCTAATTCAATTAAAAGTGCATCTGGAGAACCATGTAAATTTACATTCAGTGTTGATAACTTGCTGTGGAGCTTTCAATATTTCTAATCGTGTGCTATTCATGACCCTCTTTGTTCTGCCTTTCAAGGCTGTTCTAAATGTTTTCACTTCAGCCATGCCTTTAAAATTTGTAGTCAAAGTATTTATTCCACATTTGTAGCTGGGTAGCAAGGGAACAAAACACACCTACCTTGTTACACAGATTAGATCTAAGCTTCTTCCAGAACAATACTTTTATAAGATTAATATCTTGTTAGTGAATGGTAGCAATGTTTTTCTATCAATATTTAACAAAAAAGAACTTGATATCTATTTGTCAATAAGTAACACCCATATCGATTTTGTAAATAAAGAATTTTGCACTCATTTCGCTATCACAATGATTTGAGAAGCCTGGGAGCAAATGCCATTTGACAACCTTTGCACATTCTTCATTCTGGGGAGAAATGCATTCTGTTAGCTGTCCAATCAATTATGTAGACAAAATGAATTTCATCATAATTCTGTCAACAACATGCTAACTTGGTTAAATTATTCTCTCCACAAAATGAATTAACTTAAAAATCCTTTTGTCCACAAAATAGATTTAAGCATTTAGTAAAGCCTTGTAAGTACTATTGTCTGTTAGTTTAGTATGCATAATGCAAATATGTGAATTGGCTATATCAGCATTTTCAGGTCTTCAGAGGTTGTGGACTTGTCAGGCATAGCATCCCTTTTCATTTAAGGTCAAGTGGAGAGCAAGGTCAATTATCTAGAGAACAGCATGGGGTAGATGAATGTAGCATTATATGAAACTATTATAACTTAGCTCTACTTGAATGTCACAGAATTTTACAAAGCATAATTTAATATGCTTACCAACTAAGTCTTTAATTAGGGCTCCATATTCAACAAGTCATCTCAGGGATAATACTTCAGCAAGAAAAAAGATTGATTGTTTAAATTCTTGACAACATGCCAGTAAAGAAAATAAACTCACTACTTAACATTATATTATTTTAAAACCATCCATTACCACCTTCTAGAATGTTGATCTACTATTTGGGTCTATGAGTATTTTAAAATAAACACTTTGATAAGTGTATGACAGGTAGAATTTATAGTGTTTTGTGTCTTTGTTTTAATAACAACAAAAATAATTGGACCAAAGTTAGTTGCTATCAATCATTTTAAAGAATTATTCAACAATGTAATGTGGTGTTAATGAATGTATAATTTCATATTCATTTATTTTAACAACTAATTTTATGTTAATGAAAATATGAACGAGTAATTTGAAGATTATATATTTTTCTGTTTGGTCTCTGTACTTGCACAATCATATGAACTGGCACATATACAAAATCTAAATCCAAGTAGAATGGAAAACTATAATACAATTAAAATTGCCTTTTCTATTAGCATCTTACTGGCTTTAGACTGACAATACTACCTTATTTTATTCCAATAGCCATTAAGTGATTTAGTTTGAAGGATGATGTGTTTGTCATCACAGCTTCACAAGACTCTTCTTTTGTTGGATTGGGATAGAATAGAGAAGGCTGAATAAGAGAGTTAGTTGGAAATGAATTACAGAGTATTTTATAAATGTATTTCTCTTGACTGAGATGAATTGCTTATAACAGATATAGTTATACTTGGACAGTAGTACAGGAAGGGTGTGCCTTTACCAAACATCACCCAAAACCCAGTAAGACTATGCTGTCAGTTAAAACAGAAAGGACATGACAGTTCTTTACTGTTTAAAAAATTATTATATCCTCAGAACTTGATAATAAGACCCTATTACTGAAGACATGATACACTTTGGAGAAATCAGGCCAGATTTCTGATCAAACCAGACTGAGAGTGTCATCACTGCTGCCTGGAGTTCGATGTCACACAGGGCTCTGCAGGCTGTCTGGGGAGAAAAATCAAATCTTACCCAGCTGTAGCTCTTCCGGAAGTGTGGCTGCCTAAGCTGCAGAAGACGTTTAAAGTTTTTAAATTACCAGTTATCACCTTCTAGAACATCGTTGCATTCTTTTGATCTGTTAATATTTTAAAATAAACACATCTATGCGCATTGGGCAGCCCTAAAAGAAGAAAAGAACATGAAGTTGTAAGTGGGGCATTTTGAGGGAAAGTGTCCTGGGGGGGAGTCGGGAAAGTGGTGAGTCGATAGGATCAAAATTAAAATTCTCCAAGAAAAAATTTAAAGAAGTATAAAAAGCAATCAATGTCCTCAATGGCTTCATTGTTTGAGGAAATTTAAGTAAACATAGTTTATAAATGTTGTCAAGAGCAGGTGCTCTTATCTGAACAACAATCGTGTAGTGGAATCACTTCCCAGAGTACAAGCTGAGTTTTAACCTTATCATGATTTCCCCAACACGAGAGCAGTTATGAGACAGCAGCAGATATTCGATATGTATCCACTGAAAAATGAAGTGATCCTTACAATTTCCCTTTTTGCTGAAGTACACTAGAATTTATGCAATTTAACCAGGTACCTGGTTTTCCCCTTAAAACCTTGTCATCAATAGCAACAGTCTGTGAGAAAAGTGATACAGAAAAAACAATATTGCTGGACTATTTAATTATTTTAGTGCCAAGCATTGAACATGGGGTCTCTCGTGTGCTAGACAAGCACTCTACCACCATGCTGTATTTCCAGAATCCTGGGCTTATCATATTTTGACCGAAGAGCAAAATCCTCATTTGCAGAATTAAAAATTAGAGTTCTAGCATAATTTTCTCCTATTTGGGTCAAATAGGTGGGTTCCCAGCCCCGTTTTCAGATCATTTCCTATTTTGTGCCGTGTAGAAGCTGCAAACTTTTAAACTGTTAGCTGTGAGAGCATTCCAGACAGAAAATATACCACTAGCTTTTCTGCTGTTGATGAGAAAGTCAAGGACTGTTGACAGAGAAAAATGGAAAGGCTCTGAGGCTGTGATAATTAAGTCCTATGACATAATTCATAAATTCTAAATAGAAGAAAAAGCCACCTGGAAGCTTAGGGATAAAGCCTCCTTACATGCTGTCCTATTCTCAGACTTAGAGCACATGAATACGTAATCTCAATACTCTGGAAATACTGTGATTAAAAACAGTGGTCATGCCTCTCAAAAATTGCTACTGGACAGACTTAATACTGCCGTTTATGACTTCTACTTACAAAATAAGACTAGTGTGCATACATTTGTATTTGTGTGAATGTATATGCTTATGTACGTATACTTACAGTAGATCACCTTTATCCATAATTGCATTTTTGTCATTTTAATTACTTATGACCAACTGCTGTCTTCAAATATTAAGTGGAAATCTAAGAAATATAAAGTACACACACAAGCTGTGTTCTGTATTGTGATAAAATTACAGACTTCTCTCTCCTTGTCAAAAAGCGAGGTGTTCCTTTGTCTGTATATCCACTTTGTTGCCAGCCCCACAGTCACAGTAACTGTCTCAGATGCTGACAGAATACTGGGATGTCATAGAGCTTGTGTTTAAGTAAACATTATTTTACTTAGTCATGACTCAAAATATGAGATTAGAGACACAAAGGAGACACCAGGGTGTTAAAAGGAGGGTCAGAATAATTCTGGTAGTGTGGCGAAGTTCAGTGTATATAGAAAAAAATAGTGCAGATTACATAACATATGCTTCTGTTTTTAGTTTCTAGGAGTCTGGAGGATAGTCTTTGTTTTATTTTATTTTATTTCTTTTCTTATTTCTGTGATAAAACATCTTGCAAGAGTAACTTAAGGGAGCGGGGCATCATGATGTATGCCTTTAATTCCAGTTTGAGAGCAGCCCAGTATAAATAGTGAGTTCCAGGGCATCCAAGGCTGTATAGTGAGACCCTATCTTAGAAGAAGAAGGAGGAAAGGGAGGGATAGGAAGAAAAAGAAGAAACAGGAGGACAAGGAGGAACAGAAGGGAAGGAAAGAAAGGAGGGAGGGAAGGAGGGAAGGTGGGAGGGAGGGAAAGAGAGGAAAGAAAAGGAAACAATAACAGCAGCAAGTTAAGATCCAGGAGAAATGGTTTATCTCACTGCTCCAGGGTACATGCATACCATCATGACGGAGAAATCAAGCAGCTGATCACGCTGCATCTAAAGATTCAAGAACCAGAAAGAAATGGACACTTGTGCTCATCTCATTATGGTTCAGGAATCTAATCCAGCAAATGGTACAACCTACAGTGGACAAGTCTTTATAACCAGCAAGATAATACCCCACAGGCACACCCAGAGACCTGTCTCTTAGGTGATTCTTGATCCCATCAAGTTGACAGTTGCAATAAACCATCATAGTCTCCCCGAGATGAGCTGGGTTACTTGTTCTTGTGATTAAATATGAATATTTTGGTTAGTTTACAGATAAGATTATACATACAGGATATATTTTGTATCACGTAAATATAATATGTGAAACTTTAATAACAATGTCACATGGCTCATAGACTGATTCAAAACATATCTACATAAAAACTTTTATAATAATAATGTTAGCTTACTAGCATAATAGCTAATAATAGTAAGCACTATTATAAATTAAAACAAACATTTAAAAATAAGATATATGCTTTAATAAAAAAACATTATAACTTTAAATAAATAATGGAAGGATGTATATTTGAATGAACTACCTTAACAGCACAGTATTATTTTAAGGTTAACTACAAAGCCTGTACAAGTGTCTGTGGGGCACCTCTGTGACTGTGTTATGGTAATAGTGTCAAAGCTATAACCTGTAGAATATAAAATACTGGTAATTGTTTTATGTAGGGATAATGTCAATATTACCTGAAGCCTTTAATGGTCTTTTCTGCAGTTTTGAATATTTCTAAGAGAGGGTACCACAGAAATAACCTTACCTTCAATACAGTGCCTACTTAGGCCATGACAAACTCTTCCATAACAATAGCTCATATCTTTATCTCATAAGCTATTGGAGAAATGAACCTCTCAGGGATAGAACGTGGCTGTGAACCAGAATGTTATCTAATGGCTAGTCCACCCCTGAATATGGATGTCCAAGGAAAGTCTCAGCAGCGGCTGAAACAAGACCTTTACTGACTGGGGAACTAGAATCGGTATGATAATATTCTAATAAGCCTACCTCACCCAACCTGATCCTTCAGCCCCTGAAACGTATAGCAGTACATTTTCTGAGCACTATTTATTCTTAAATAGCACAAGCTCTGTGATATAGGCATCTGAGAAAGTGAGGGGAAGAAAGATAGGGAGTGTAGATATGTATTGCTGAGCCACCTTGGACACTCCCCTTCCAGACTGCATCTACCTTCACTTTTATGTCCCTGAAGGAAACTGTACTCTTGAGGGCCTAGCCTGGGTCTGAGCTCCACTGCCAATGTTCCTTAATTCTCCCTTGAACTGAAACTCCCTTGTTTTTACAACATTCTGTGAGTAACCCAAATAATTTAGTTCAGCATGCTGAAATTATTGTTATCTTCGATATCCTATCCACTGGATCAAAATTTCTTACAGATAGGGGCAGGACTGTGTGCCCCTTTGACTTGGGAGTAATCAAGCCAATGGCTGCACATGCTAGACAGTCAACAGGCATTCAGCGAGAAGGGGAGAACCGCCAACCTTGTTCTACTCACTTCCTGGATAAAGAGTATGGTTGCGAAGAGAGGTGATTGATGTCCATCTTTATTAGTTGAAAACCCACTATACACTTGATGGGGAAGCAGGCAAGGCTATGCTATCATTTTGTATCCACAAGACATCTTTATGATACAACAGGTAGAGAATAGTGTCAGTTTTTTGAGTCACTATCACAACAAGCTTATGGCTACTGATTGAAATCTAAACCTTGTTGTGGCTTGTGAAGGGTAAAAGGCAAAAAATGACAAACAACTTTACATAGGTTTTAGTAATAATAATAATAATAATAATAATAATAATAATAATAATAATACATGGGGCAAGACTTCAGTGGAGCTGTTTATCTACCTAGGGTTGGTGGCATTGATTGTTCTTATTTTATCCAATATCAAGGTCCATAGAAATACAATATGACAAAGTATCTGATTAGTGGAAGTTCAATTTCTCAAACTTCTAGCTGTCATATTTTTGTAATCATTCTTGAGTGAAACTTTTACACTTTAAGCTTTTTATTAAAATGATTGATGTAACTAATTCTTTATTCTGCGGGGAAGTGAATTTTCACTGCCAAGTTTGTTTCTATTCTATTTTCTGCATTTGCAACAGAAAGAAGCAGAAAGTGCTTTGCTATTGACCTTTTCTATTTTGTAATACGATTACTACCCTTTTCTACCTCTGTGTCTTGGAAAGGAAGAGTAGAAAAGAAGCATGCCACGGTAAGCAAAGAACTGAATTGCTGATACCTTCCCATGAACGGTGTCATTCTCTTGAGTTACCAGCATTACACAGTAAACTGTTTTGGAGCTAAAATGATAACTTGAGATTGGCTATATTCTATCATTAAACACCATTTCTCTCCTACATCTTGTCTAGTCATTACAGTTTCGCAGAGGCAACATTGAACAATAATAGGAGCAAAATGTTGTATTAATATTTAATGTAATACTTTTTGAGATCATAAGGGGAATAAAACAAATTCAAATGCAAATGCACTGAGCTAGGATGCTTTCAGTTTGGAGGTTTTCTGGGGATTACCTTCACATTGCTAAGGTTTTGCTTGTGAGAGATAAGGACACAACTGAGTCCTTATCTGTAAACAATTGTGAGCTGAGCTTCAAATATTTGTATGTGAATTGATGTCCCTCTTCTCCCTTTTCCTGTGGTTCTCCGATACAGTCATTTCTCAACGTGGAATTTCACATGCCAGAAAATAAAGACATTTAAAAAATCCTATTAAGTAACAACAAGTATAATTTTAAGAAATGGAAGAAGCTGGGCGGTGGTGGCGCACGCCTTTAATCCCAGCACTCGGGAGGCAGAGCCAGGCGGATCTCTGTGAGTTCGAGGCCATCCTGGACTACCAAGTGAGTCCCAGGAAAGGCGCAAAGCTACACAGAGAAACCCTGTCTCGAAAAACCAGAAAAAAAAAAAAAAGAAATGGAAGAAATAACTTAATAATTGTAAAATAAGTGGTAGTCCTGGTGTTGAACATATTTTATGAACCAGTGTTCAAACAATCCTTTTTGTTCCCTCTCCTCATTAAAGACGAACATAAAATCTAGGTTTGGCATTCAGGATGATTTTTGCTTGCATATCTACTGGAAGAAAAGGTGCATGACCTACCTGGGATCTAAACTGTTTCTATGGTCTAGTCCACTCCTAGTAATCCTAATTATTAGGTTTTAGCAGCTGTGAGAGTGTATGTCCTAGCAATGTCAGAAGCCTCACACATAAAGTCTCACCAACATGACTGGCCACACATGAGCTGAACAAGAACAACAATAATAGATAAGCCAAAGTGGATTGGAAAAGACCTCACTACCTCAGCACCACACAACACCAGGTAACTAAGGAATGCTGAGGGGTAGGAATAGTCTTCCCTAGGGAAGAGCATACCAACTGGTTATACCATGCCAAATGGTCATCTCTGAAAACATATATACAAGTAACACCACGCAGACTATTATACAGACTGAGTAGGTTATTTAGGAATATATATATGTATATTTATATATTTATAAATACATGTATGTAAGAACAACTAATGAAAAATGAGGTCATCAATTTGAAAGAGAGCAAGAAGGAATAAACTTGGGAGGCTTAGAGGGAGTGAACAGTATGGGGAAATGATGTAATTATATAATAATCTCAAAAATTATAAAAAGGAAAATGCCTGAGTAATTTCACAGTCATTGATCTTTTTTACTTGGAAAAATGTCTTTCAAAATCGACTTCCTTGATGGCACATTTCAAGAAGAAGTGCATTGCAACTTGACAGCTGGGGGCCGAAGAGACAGCTCAGTGGGTGATGTGCTCGCTGTACAAGCCTGTGGACCGGAGTGCAGCCTGCAGGTATCAAAGCCAGATGTTCTAGTACATCCCTGCCACGACAGCACTGAGTGAGCAAGCTAGCCAAAATGGTGAGCTCCAAGTTCAGTGGAAGAGCCTGTCCCAGGAGATGAGATAAGGAGGAGAGGCTGGAGCTCTGGCTCGGCAGTTAAGAGCACTCACTGCCTTTGCAGAGGACCTGAGTTTGGTTTCCAGCACCCACCTGGGGCAGCTCACAACTGCCTGCAACTCCAGCTCCAGGGGATCTGATGTTACCATCTGGCCTTTGTAGGCACCTGGATTCACATGCATATACCTACACACACACACACACACACACACACAACACACACACACACACACAAAACTAGAAAAAAAATAAAATTTAACATTTCATGAAGAAAGTAATACTTTATAAAAGAAACCAATTGAACATTTTATAAATTAGGAAAGTGGACTACTCATTTAAAATATATGGACTAGAGCCTACTTTATGATAGAGTTATTTTACCTTTGTCTTGTTATTTATAGAATATAACAAAAAGAGATAGTTAATTCCCAGAGCTATTGTCTTGCAACTTTTAAATCCCTGCATGTGTTTAAAATGGCTTCATAAGTTTGCAGAGAAGAACATGAATGAATGTCAGTGGGATATAGTTTATTTTTTTAACATGTTATCTTCATGGGTTTAAGACATGATACGAATTCCAGGAAGCAACTTGGCAAATAATGATTGAAACAAATTTAGACAGAATTTCTCTCTGATCACTATGGCTCTGATAAACTAATTCTAGAAACCATATTAATTTCAAGGAAAATTTTAAAATGAGATAGAAATTGAGAGATGGACAAAAATAATAATGAGTTTTACAAAAAAAATAACAAAGTAGATGATGTATCAATAAAGCACTTGATCAGTAATTACCAAGCAGAGTTGCACATTAATCAACTAGGTACTTCCCAGGTACAAACACAAAAGGGAAATACATTGTTGGGAGAATGTATACCATTATACAACAATCACATGGCTAAATCCTAAGTGTATTTCTCAAAGACATTTGGAAACTGGATTACTCCTCGGAGTAGATGTTGACGACACTGGCCAATAAAGCCACCCTTTCTGAATTCTGGCTACTTTGACTTCACATCACAACAATCAGACAGTCACTGCAATCAGATTCCTACTTGGAATCCAAGCTTTATCATTCATAACTTTGCTGTGGGATGTGTGTAAGGCAGCTCTGCAGAAGAGCTGCTTCTCCAGAACCCCTCAGGGCAACACGGAATGACTTCAGGACCAACCTATGCCTAGTATGATTATGAGTGAGACTAGTACCACCGCCCAGACTCTCAGAATCCTTGGGATCTAAAGAATAGACATTTGAAAGAAGTGATCTGAAGCAAAAAAAAAAAAAAAAAATAGTAAGAGGGCTGCTGTGGGATGTCTTTCTGAACCCTGGGAATATGTGTTGCTCTGATTGGTTGATAAATAAAATGCTGATTGGCCAGTAGCCAGACAGGAAGTATAGGTGGGACAAGCAGATAAGGAGAATTCTGGGAAGAGAAAGGCTGAGTCAAGAGTCGCCAGCCATGCACAAAGGATGCAAGATGTCAAGGCAGAACTGAGAAAAGGTACCAAGCCATGTTGGCTAAACATAGATAAGAATTATGGGTTAATTTAAGAGTAAGAGCTAGTCAGTAATAAGCCTGAGCTAATGGCCAAGCAGTTATAATTAATATAAGCCTCTGTGTGCTTACTTGGGGGATGCAAGTGGGAGAGATTTGTCCTGACTGCCAGCCAGCCAGGACACAGGAAACTTCCAACTACAGAGGGCTTACATATATTGGGTCATAAGGAAAGGAATTAATGTTATAAAATTGTGCATGCATGTGTGTGTGTGTGTGTGTGTGTGTGTGTGTGTGTGTTGTTCATATTCAACATGAGCCACCGATAATGCAGAAGCAGTGCTAAATGAACAGGTTGCAGACAAGATTTAGGTTCTTAAGAGATGGAGTGTCAGTAAAAAATGAGATTCCAACAGACTCTTGTTTTTTTGTTTGTTTGTTTGTTTTGTTTTGTTTTTCCAAGACAGGGTTTCTCTGTATAGCTTTGCACCTTTTCTGGATCTCATTTTGTAGACCAGGCTGGCCTTGATCTCACAGAGATCCGCTTGACTCTGCCTCCTGAGTGCTGGGCTACACGCTGCTTTGATAGAAACACAGACCCACTATTTCTGAGAGTTGATAGCTCCCAGAGCTGGTGGAAAACATACCACTGCCATGTTGAGAAGCTAAAGTGGGCGGAGCCAGCAGCCACAGCGCCGTTTCAGGCTTAGAAGGCTGCAGTTTAAGCAATAGTTTCACAATAAGACTGATTCAGATGAAATAGTTTACAATGTATGTAAAATGTATGTAGGCTTAAAGAGAGAAAAAAAAGAATATATACAGTTATATAAACAAATAGATAGTTTTTAAAAATAAAGTCTTTAAACAAACAGTAAAGGTAATAAGCCACATAAAGATGGCTATCACACAGAGAATCTGGATTATGTTGCCTTTGATATTCGTGACTAAAGAAAAACATTTGATTGTAAAAGCTGTTGAGTTATGCCAAAATGTATATTTTAAAGGTACCTTGACTTCAAAATTTGGATATAAGGATATGTTGCTTTGGAAAAGAGGTTCTGCTTTAGTTTCCACAGAAAGCCAGAGGCTATGAATTTGTTCCAGATTAATATACATCAGGTTTGACCAGCCAAGACCCCCTGAAACGTCTCTGATGACACCATGGCCCAGATAATCTAACATCCACAATGGTTTCAAGGCAACTGGCTCATACAATACAGCCTCACGGACTACCCCATAAGCCTAAAATTTTCTTTGTGTCCCCATAAGATACAGTGTCCCCTCTAGCAGGAAGTAGTAAGAGATGCTATGCCCAAATTCCCAAATATACCAAACTGGCTTTAGAGATGGAATTGGCTCATTCCCCCTCTAAACCCAGACATACTGCTTAAAAAAAATGGTTAAGAGATTCTTGTGTCCCAAATCAAAAGAGCCCTCTGGTGTGGGACAGAAAAAAAACAATATTTTTATTTAAAGCAGGTTGATTATAAATACAATCTCTTTCTAAAGAAAAAAGGGATAGTTGAGATATGATAGGATGAAAGGATAGATTAATGAACCTACTTTTAAAGAGTAACAACTTGTTTAAAATGTTTTACATTGCTATAGATTTTAGTTTATTGATACAAGTTTAAACTTAATTTTGTTATACTGTATATATATTTCTATTCTTGTTTGAGGTATTATGTTTATGTAACTCATTTAAAATTGTAATAGATAATTAAGAAATAGATTAATAATTAGTCATCTATGATAATCATTTTTATAGCCATGTTAGTTAAGTCTTCTAGGTATACATAGATATATTTCAGTTAGATAGGTAATCTTCCAACACTTCAAAGACCTACAGAATATGGCATTTAAAATGTTTTAAAATTTTAGACTTTCTGGACAGTGAGACATGTCTGTTCCTGGCAGCACCGATTTACTTCAGAGGAACATGGGCATCGAAGACACTCCATATGGAGTTTATCTTCACCTTGGCAAAAATAGCCATTTGGGCAAGAAACTGTTCTTGCCTGGACTGCTTGATCAACTGGACATGCAGGACCCATAGGAAGGTGACCACTGAACTTTGCTTGGCAAAATGGTCCTTCAGGTTCCTGCTTTGTGGAGGAAACTGCCAGACATTCTACAAGACACACACACAAAAAAAAAGTGACTGAGAGACTCTAGGCCTCTGGGCTAAAGACAGATGCCCCAACTTTACAAAAAAAAAAAAAAACTTTAGATGACTGACCAGGCTGCCAGCTGTCTCTGTCTACCCTGCAAGACTCCCAAACGTTGCTTGCATCCTTCTCCCATTTCTCAGGTAGTATTATATCCTTCTGAGGTCTTTGATGTGGTTAAAGACTAGATAGTTATAATTTCCTCAGTTATGATAAAGGATGGGTTAGATATAAAACCTTAGACTCACAAATATAGGATAGATAGGATATCTTCTTTAATATTGTAACTGTAATTCTTGCTTAATAATTATTTTGTTGCATGTAATTTTACTATGTTAAAGTTAAAACCTTCCTTTTTGAAAAAGAAGAAAAGGGGAAGTGCTGTGGATATCACTCTGTATAAATAAACACTGATTGGCCAGTAGCCAGACAGGAAGTATAGGCGGGACTAACGGAGAGGAGAATTGAGGGAACAGGAAGGCAGAGGGAGAGACTGCTGGAGCCGCCACCAGGACAAGCAAGATGTAAGGTACCAATAAGCCATCAGCCACGTGCCAAAGTGTAGATTAATAGAAATGGGCTAAATATAAGAGTAAGAGCTAGACAATGATAGGCCTGAGCTAATGGCCAAGCAGTTTAAATTATGTAAGTGTCTGTGTGTTTATTTTATAAGTGGGCTCCAGGACTGGCAGGACTTGGTAGGACCCGGAGAGAAAAGCTCTCCAGCTACACAAGGGTCTACTGGAGCTAGCAGTGAATCATAGGCACACAAGTATGGTCTGTAATTTCAATGCTTGGCATGTAGGGGAAAAATCATGCCTTAATCACAAGTGGATAATGTAAACCCCAAAGGTGTATGCAAGGGCAGCAGGTGCTACTGTAGCAATGAGACAAAGCTAATCGTAAGTTAGAACAATACTCAACTTTGAGACCATGCCTATCACTTGAGCACATCCCAGATCTGTGACTAAGAGAAACCACAGGATAGCACCTCATTGATCTACCCTTGCATGTTCTGTTCTGTCAGGAAGCTATAATCTCCTCAGCCAGGGTATGCTCTTTCAGATGTCAAGCTCTCTGAAAAAAAAAAAAAGTTAGTTCAGCTTTGCACATTATTTCCAGAGATGTTTTGTGAGAAGGAGGCAAGGAGATAAAGAGGAGGAGGAGAGAAGGGAAGAGGAGGCAGAGAGGAGAAGGAAGAAAAAGAGTAGAAGAAAGAGAAGGAGGAAGAAGAGGGGGAGAAGGAGGAAGCAGCAGCAGCACCTGGTACTGGTAGTATTTGAATAAGAAGTATATGAGTAATATTAGTTTCCAAATGCTTTACTAGCTTCTACTGACAATGTGGGACAAGTAAATGAGCAAGATCATTGCTTATCTTGTTATTAATACAGCAGAGGAAATTTTTGAAGAAAGATGAAATCAATTTAACTCATTTTATTTTATTACGTTATTGCCATATAGCAGGCATCGATCATACTAAGGTTAAGAAATAGCAGAGATGGATAGGAAAAATCATAGTTCTCATATCACTCCAGTCTAGGAAAAAATGTATAGTCACACAATATATAGTAGAAAACAGCTGCTTATAGCTGGATTATAGATGCAGCAACAGAAAGATGTTTACAGCAACAAATTGACTGACAAGAATAAGAGCCCAGAGTGGTCCCAGCATACTCTTCTGGAAGACTCCTGAAGAGTCAGTGATAAGTGTCATCACTGACAAGTTTTCATAATGCCTTCAACAGGCAACATTTGGTAGAGTCACAATATTCTATGCTATGTTATATTTGTTTTCTTTGGGAGAGGAGGATGTTGGGGGAAATGTTGGAACATTTTGTTAACATTTTCAAAGTTACCAGCATTTCCGCACCACGACCTTCCTGTTTGTTTTAACCCAGGACAAATATATAAACCTCTCACGGTTCTCCTCCAGTGTCCGATCTGCACCCTTAAAAGAAAATAGGAAATTTATAGTATCTAATCTTCGCCCTCAGCAAGAGGTAGGAAATTCCAAGAACTAAGAAAGCCATTCTATGGACAGAGAAGGCAAAATGGAAAAGGGAGTCTCAATTTTTTTTCCTTTTTGAGCAACCTATTTACTATGATTTCAAGGAATCAAAAGCTGGAATGCTAATTTTTCTAGTGTGTGATCAAAACTATATACAAATGATATAACTCTGTAGCATATACTCACAGAAATTCATTTTGTATTTCAGGATTGGCTGGAATTTACATGACTCCTGGGCTGGCCTCAAACTCACACAGTTGTCTTACACCATCCTTCCAAGTGTTTGAATTACAGGTGTGAACCTACATGTCTGGCAGTTTGTAATAATTCTAAAATATAACTGCAAAATCCAACTAAGGTCAAGGGCTATATTTGATACATAATACCGTCTTAATAAATATTCATTGAAAAAATTAATGCATGTGCTGGAGGAACAATTGCATTAGATAACAGTACAAGGAGATCAAAAGGCTTATTTTAATATTTGTAATCCATTGTAGTAAAATTAGTTTTGACCTTCTGAAGGTCATCAAGTGGTCTGTGGCTCTGATATTTTGTCTGAAAAGATGTGACCTTCTCTAATTCAGGAAGACTGTATAGCTGGTTAGAGTAATCCCATAGCACAGAGGAGGAGTGCTGATTCAGAGCCCCTGACCTACTATTACACTATTTCATGGCTCTGAGCAAATATCTTAGTCCTAGTTTCCTCACTGGGAAAATATACACAGGTAGGTTAAACATTCGGATAACAAAAAGAAAAAAAAATGTTAGTAATATTCAATTGTTAAGGTGTAAGTACTTTTGACATAAAGGTGTGAATTATAATTAGGTCTCTCAATTCATTATCATTTTCCAAGTATTCTGAGCGCATATTTTAAAATACCTTTTCATTATAAGATTTTTCATGCACTGTATTTCATCATGTTCCTTCCATTCTCCAAACTACCCCCAAACCCTCCACTCCTCTCTAGCCACCCAACTTCATGTTCTTCCTCTATCTCTCAACCCCCTCAAAAGAAATAAATAAATAACATCAACAGCAACAAAAAAAACCTAAAAAATCAAAAAGACAAAGAACTGAAAATAAAAATCAAGAAGACAATATACATCAAAACAGAACAAGATTTGCACACACACACACACATACACACACACACACACACACACACACACACAATGGAGTCTATTTTTGTGTTGGTTAATTAACTACTACTGGGCATGAGGCCTGCCCTAGACTATGGTTGATATTCTCGGTAACACTTCAATGGAGAAAGCCGATTTTCACTCTCCCAGCAGGTATCAGTTGCAAATAGCTTCTTGGTTAGGGACTTTGTGTCCACTTCCCCTTCTCATGCTAGGATTTTTTCCTGGCTTGAACTTGTGCAGACCTTGTGTGCTGTCACAGTCTCTTGAGTTCATATGTGTATCAGTTTTGCTGTGTCTAAAATCTGTTTCCTTGGAATCATGCACCATCTGTGTCTCTTACAATCCTTCCTTTTCCTCTTCTGCATAGATCCTGAACCTGAGGGCAGGGGTTTGATAAAGACATCCCATAAATCATAGCCACTACCTACATACCTAGTGTAACTGTGCTACAGTTTGCAAATACTGGATTTTTTTAATAACATGTTAAATTTTTTTCTTCTGCAAAATTTTAACTGATTCTTCTTTTCTAAGTTTGTACAGAATGGTCTCTTTCAACTCAAAAATACTTACTTTTTTTTGGAGTCTGACTAAACTCCAGATTGAAAAAAAAAGAAAGGAAGTTAAACTACAATGATTGCATATAGACATTAAAAGGTTATTTGTAATTTCTGCAAATGGACAGCCATAAGAAAAGCATGTGCTGATCTGAAGCTGCGGCGTTTGATTGGGTGATTAAACTCAGCAATTCTAATCTCATCTTGCATTCTGATGTTGATTGCTGTTCTTTGTGTTATGGCTACAGAGTCCCAGAATAGCAGTTACAGGATGAAGATGCCATCAGAGATTATAAAAATGAATGTGACTTTATATAGTATCTTTCATATGTCCCATGTTTTAAAATGGAAAAAATGAACTCATGAATGGTATTTCAATGGCAGAGATGAAAATGCACACCAGTGTATGCAGAACAGTATAGTCCAGTTGAGTGGCCATGGCAGCTTGCCTCAGTGGGACAAGTTAATCAGTCCATCATAGAGGCATTTCTTAGTGTTGAATGACCTCTATCTCTGTATAGCTTCGGAATACATTCTCAAATTCTCATATAAATGCTGTCTCCTTTTGTCTGACTTCATCTTTAGCTAGTAGATGAAAATATCAGAGCTATTGCCCACTCCCCTTTAGAATTCACAAGCTGAGAAAAGGAACAAGAT
The DNA here is from genome assembly GCF_949786415.1 of Peromyscus eremicus. Classification (NCBI taxonomy): domain Eukaryota; kingdom Metazoa; phylum Chordata; class Mammalia; order Rodentia; family Cricetidae; genus Peromyscus; species Peromyscus eremicus. Next base: position 43,584,587 of record NC_081429.1, read on the forward strand.
GGTACGTCTCATCTTAGTAATCCTTATGACATTCTTTAGGCGTAAAATTTTAATATTTTGCCATTCAGTTATGTCAATACTTGGTAATGACAAATCAAAACATACTTAATTCAACTGGAAGCTAAAGAAATGGAGACTCCCAGGGTCATACGCTTGTTCTTTGAGCTGCCATGTAATTAAGCTCTTGTCATTTAACCTATTTTAGAACATGCCGAAAACAAAGAAAAGCATGGTTAGATAGTAAAATGTCTTATGCTAAAAAGTATGGGATAATATTGATTCACTCTTATATCTACATTTTGGGTATGTCTTTCAAACCACTACCAGTCTTCACTGAGGTCAGGGCTCCTGCTGTTTTCTCCATAATGCTGTGCTTCGATGTGGCATGGAAATGATTACAACATTACATTTGATTAGAGTCCGTCTTGCTACCAGACCATAACCTCCAGGCTCTGCTTTGCTATTGTGCTGTAAGTAATTAGTACAGAGTACATTCAGTTAATATTTATTGAAATGATGAATAAATTATTCCAGAGAAAAAAGCAACCTTATCGTCTGAAAACCACAGGCATCATGTGACTCCCAATCCTTAAGTATATCCATTTCAGAAAGAATTATCTCCATTTCAGATAGCAGACTTTAATCATGTTAATTGGAGCAAATTCTGTGAACAAAGGTATGTAATGCTTTAGGAGACTGGATTTTAGTCAGCTCACTTCCCTTTAAGATCTTCATTGGCAGTCTCTGAATACCAAACTCAGAAAGGTCAAGTGCCCTAATCCAGCTGCTTCCCAAGGGGAGATATTGCTTTACTAAGAGACCATTTGCGGATCATTTAAAACACTTCTGGGCAGAAGGGGAGGAATCAGTGTAGCCAGAGGGGGCTCACCTACAAAAAGATTTCCCTGTAAGTAACGAAAATTTGAGGATAGTACTGTAGTAATAATATTTTAAAGATGTAATTATATGGTGCTTTTCTGCCTAGGGGTTCAAGACATTATTACATTTGTCGTCCCAGGAAGCTTTCCGAAATTACAAATGGCTCATCATATAAAAGCCAAAGACAAAAAGCACAATATTAACACTCAGGGGACATTTTCTTGATTCATGTGTATTATTTATCCTCCCATTAAAGCTTCATCATTCAAAAGATTCCAATAGAAAAACTACAATTATTCCTACTGTTTTTCAAATAAAAATATTAAGAATCTATAGCTCATTTTTCTTAATAGTGAGCTTCCATCATATTTTTTTTATTTGTAGGCTCCACATCTGTGAAAGAAAAAAAAAGTGATATTGACAAAAATCATCCAGGGGTTTAAGCACATTGAGAAGGAGGGGGTTGAGAACAGATTTCTTAGAAACAACTTTCAGAAACCCTTCAGGAAGGCCTATGAGAGCAGTATAGAAGGGACCATATTTTACCACTCCTTTGTGGTATTGTTACCATGAGAGATGAAAGAATTGCTTGGGGTGCTGCTGTAGTTTGTAAAGGAAACAAATTAAAAGAGGAGTTTTCCTTGCTGGGAGTCTTTACCTAGGAGAGGCTCCCTGACCCCTTGACCTTATTATTTCAGTCCTGAACCCTAATGCTTTTCTCCCCACACTCATTTTCTCCCATTGCATGAGAGATAATGCTTCTCCAGAGTTATTTTATACATGTACCTTGTTCTATTGTCTGATTCTTTTACTTCTGTAGACTCTGAATGCTTTACTTGAAACCGTGAAATTGGAAGGAGACTGAGGATGGCACCAGCAAGAACACAACCTCATGATATCCACTTGAATATATAATATCTACTGCACTCACTATGGCAAAAACCTTTGTCACGACATTAAAAATAACCCTATTGTCACCCTCTTCACTGTAAAGTTTGCACCCATTTGTAGTTATTCTGTTTACCTAAACTGTCAATGCACAAAACAACTTGATTTTATACAAATGAAGAGACGAAAAATGTGGTCTAAGCTGAGGAGTAGGCAAAGTTCATCTTTGTTTCCACTGTTTTCCCCCCTGCTGTTGTTTCGGCTCTTTTTCTTTCATTGGAAACATCATCAAATGCACTTAATCATATCCATCCTGTGATGTAGCACTTTCTTCACCATCAGCACAGAGAAATAAAAACAATCTATCATCTCCGTTCTAAATGGTAATCAAATGCACTTGAAACAATAACATTCAACTGTGTAATAAAAGACAGAAAGATAAAAGTGAAGGAAAACAAATGTGAAGTTTAAGATTGATAGAAAGAGTAATCTTCTATAGAAAAGCACTGTTATAAAATTGACATCCATGATCACAGTAAATATTTGTGATAATCATGGGTAGTAGCTATGACATTTTGTATATTACAGGTAAAACAACCCCCCCCCCCTAAAATTCAGTGAAGGTAATTCCAAGGGTAGCATTCTAGTGCAATGTTTCTCAACCTGTGGATCACAATCCCCCTGGGGGTCGCATATCAGATATCTTGCAATTCAGATATTTACATTATGATTCATAACAGTAGACAATTAGGGTTATGAAGTAGCAACAAAAATAATTTCACAGATGTGGGTCACCTTAACACAAAGATCTGTATTTTTTCCTTTTTTTAATTTAATTTTTTTTATTTTGCATACCAACCTCAGTTCTCCCTTCCTTCCTTTTTCCTGCCCCCCCAACTTCCCCCATCCAACTCCCCATTCACTCCTTAAAGGGGGTAAGGCCTCCCTTGGGTAGTCAACAAAGTTTGGCACACCAAGTTGAGGCAGGGCCTAGACCCTGCCCCTGCATCAAGGCTGAGCAAGGTATCACACCATAGGGAATGGGATCCAAAAAACCAGTTCATGCACCTGGGACAAGTCCTGGTCTCACTGCTAGGGGCTCCACAAACAAATCTAGCCAAATAACTGTCACTCACATTCAGAGGGCCTAGATCAGTCCCATGCAGGCTCCCCAGCTGTCAGTCCAGAGTCCGTGAGCTCCCACCAGCTCAGGCCAGCTGTCTTTGTGGTTTTCTCCATCATGATCTTGACCAGCCCCCCCCCCCATATGATCCTTCCTTCCTCTCTTCCACTGATGTCCAGGAACTCAGCCCAGTGTTTGGCTGTGGATCACTGCATCTGCTTCCATCAGTTACTGAATGTAGTTTCTATGATGGCAATTAGAATAGTCACTAATCTGATTACAGGGGAAGGCGAGTTCAGGCACCCTCTCCACTGTTGCTAGGAGTCTTAGCTAGGATCATCCTTGTGGATTCCTGGGAATGTCCCTAGGACCAGGTTTCTCAATGGCTTCCTCTATCAAGATATATCTCTTTCATGCTCTCCTTCTTCCCTCCCCCAACTCGGCTCTCTCTATCCCTCATGTTCCCCTTCCCCATCCCCTCCCTTCTAACCCCAAGGATCTATATAAAAGGGTCGAAGCATTAGGAAGGTTGTGAATCACTGTGCTAGAGGATAGTACTACATGGTAGAATGTGATGAAAACTTGGCAGTGTTTGTTAGTTACTTGGCGGCGCTCTTACCCTGCGAGGAAATGTCACGAAACAAAACAGAATCCACTAACGAGAGTTTTATTAAGATAAGAGAGAAAGACAGGGGTGCTCAGGCCTGTTAAAGAGACACATGCATGGGGAAGAAGGAAGCCGGGAATATGGCACTGGCTTATAAAGGCTGTGCACGCATACACAGGTCCATGTGGCTACTCCATGCATGCGCTTAGATCACATGGTTGCGATGCACGCTTTTACGAAACCATGCAAAGCCACGGGGTCCTGGTCTCACAAGATGCCTTGACCCGGAAATGGCTATTTTGACCTGGAACTGGCTAGGCGGAAGTGTCTAGGTCCGCCGGACATGCCCAACCGTGGGGGCGTGTTGTGAATCTATCAGCGTTTCTCAAGTTTTCACTTTTAGTCAGTGGTTCAAGCTAAATGCATGAAGGGAAACAAAAATTCCTTGCTGTTTATTTAGCATTGCATTTTCTGTTACCATCTCTTCTAAAGGACCAATGCTGTCTTCTGAGTAGGACACAACAGAGGCAACCAGGACCACATAGCCATTGTAGGTGTGTGCACTGGGTCTGTACAAGACTGGACCTTCAGTAGACAGGCATGGGTAGGGAATGGGTTTGGGGGTACCCCTCCCTGCTGAGCTATTGGCTACTGATAAATTCTGGGAGAGTGGCAGTCATTGCCTTCAATTTGTGTATTCTCTGGTGAGTCCAACAGGTGCCAATGGATAATCTAAATCACTGGTCACATGGATGGGCATGGACAAATTCCATGGGTCACAAAACAAAACAAAACAAAAAAGGCTTGAATCGGGGGAGGGGGGCTACTAGGGGGAAGGGGTTTGGTTGAGATTAGAGGGAGGTAAGAGAAGATAGATGTAAGTGAGAGTAATATATAAAATATGAAACTGTTAAAGCCCTGTACCCTGCCTAGGCAGCATACTAGAGCTGGCCATGTTATAGGGGATGAAAATGAGCCAGCGCTGAGGGCATGAGAGCAAGAGAGCTGATTCTACCCCACCCCCTACATACTCCCCCTACAGCAATCAGGAGAGAGGGCCCTGAACTTGCTTGGGCAAAACAATAGAGCTGGCCCTGGTGATATGAGTGTAGGGCACTTGGATCTGAGTGCCTGAGAGCAGGAGAACTGTTCCCGCTGCTCCTTGCTGTAGGCTGTATTGGGTGAGTGCTGAGAGCTGGCCTGGGTAGTGACCACGAGGGAAAGCTAGCAGACTGACCAATCCAGCTACCACCCAGGCCCAGAACCAGGGCTATGTGGGGGCCCACCCCAACATCCACCGAATCTATGAACTGTTGGAGCATGTGAAGGGGACAAACCTACAGAACTAAAACAGCAGGATCTCCATGACACAGGACAACAACAGGACATCCAAGAGGAGCCCCAGTGAGGACCCATAATAGGTGGTACAGCAGAAACCAGAGGCCTTGAGCCAGACAAACAACTCTTGGCAATGAACACTTGCAAGTAAAGATGAATGGACTATAGGGTAAACTGTGTGACTCAACAGGCCACACTATAGCTTCCAAGACAAGATTCCTTCTCCTCTTCTTTTTTCATTTCCTTTTGTTTTGTTTGGTTTGTTTGGTTTTTGGTTTTTCTTTTAAATTTGGTTTTGATTTGTAGGGAGATTGCAAGGGCAGAAGACAGACGCAAGGAGACAGGGAGATAAGAGGGATCAGAATGCATGATGTGAAATCCATAAAGAATCAATAAAAGTTAAGAAAGAAAGAAGGAAAGAAAGAAAGTAATGAAGGAAGGAAGGAAGAAAAAAGAAAGAAAGTAATGAAGGAAGGAAGGAAGAAAGAAAGTAATAAAGGAAGGAAGGAAGAAAGAAAGAAAGAATAAAGAAAGACAGAAGGGAGGGAGGGAGGGAGGGAGGAAGGGAGGGAAGAAGGGAGGAAGAAAAAAGAAAGAGACCATCAAAGAACAAGCTTAATAAAAACACAATATTATGATTGTAAAGGTCTGACCTATGCTGGTATAAGACAAATGAAGCTCCAGATAAGAATGGAGACTAGGGAAGCAATAGGCTTTCTGCAATGGCTCCCTCCTGGGTCCAGACAGCTTAATTCTTAGGATTATAACTGAACTACAGCCAACACTATTGAGTCAACATCACTATTACCCATGATAATGAAAAATTTAGGAAAATGAAATGGGTTAAAAAATGATTGAAAAGTAAAAAAAATATATCTTGGGATTTCAAAAAGGGAGTGAACACTTTTTCATAGCTGGATCTCAATTTGCTGGCATCTGATCTTTGTTCAGATTCTAGCACTAATGACAGAATGGTTTGTGGACAGCAAGAAGGAGTCCCTAATTACCAAGATGCGGCAGGGGTCAAACTCAGTTCAAATTCATCTCTCTTCAATTTTAAAGCCAACATTAAAGTGGTTATACATGGAAAAAATATGCAGGAGATGGTATATTGGAAGCTTGGCAGGATACTTGATGTAATATGCAGTGTTTTGCTGTCAAAACAGAATGATAGTGGCTGTTAAAGAAAAAAAACATATTAAATAAGTACCTGGGTGAAATAGTGATTGTATGTCAGTTGAAAAAATGTCACCTGGTAGTTCTCCTGGCTCTTGTTAGGCACAGGCATTATAAAAATGATCTGAGTTTTTAGTTAGAAGGCTGAAGACATATCTATCAAATTTATCAGAGAAATAATATCAAGATGGTTAGAAAATAAGTCAAAGAATAGGTAGTCTTATAGATTATACTGAATAGAGAAATCCAAAAGAATTGGGATACCAAAAATAAATGTGGATCTATAAATTCAGTGCTAGAATTGTGGGATTGTTGGACTGTGGCTAAGTTGTAGGATACAGTGGGATCAGGAAAACACAAGAAAATTTTATCTTTACTCACTCAGTTAATCTCAAATCAAGAATAAAGAAAGGTTATAAAGTGTCTTAATAATTCCAAAATTCATTAACGAAAGCCAGATATCTACAGTACTATGCATGAGGGTTCCAGTGTTTCCTGTGCTACTCAAGCATTGGACATAAATGTTGAGTTGGTTTAGAGAAATACACATTAAACAAGACTTGAATTAACTGAAAAATCTTAAGAAGAGAGAAAGTATATTGTTAAGAAACAAATATTGTTAAAGAAATTACAAAAACAAGTTGCTTAGCTGGGAGAGAAGATAAGCAAACTGTCTTCACGTGACTTGATGAGGTGTCGAATAGAAGAGGAATCAATGAAGAATTAGGAAGTTGTGTGGATAAAGTATGGAGCTAAATAGAGTGAGAAAAGGGGTGCTAATGCTTACGGAGCACTTGTCTACCTGACGATTTTCTCTCCTCTGTGCTTGTACCAGAAGGAAGTAAAAAGCCTGGAGTCTATCAGGAGGAATACTTCGGTCTAATGTAGGAGGCAGCTAGATGGTGTTTTGAACAGGCAGCATTTAAAACCAGAGATAGCCCTGTCTTAAAAAAACAAAACAAAACAAAACAAAACAAAACAAAAACGAAACAAAAAACAAAAAAAAAACAAACAAAAAACAGAGATAGAATGGGATTGTTTAAGTATTTTTTAATGGTAGCATTATTAGATTTTTGAAAGAATAATCTTTGTTTCAAGAGAATGTCCTATAGTTCATACTTTGGTATCATCAGGTTCTAGAGTTTTAAATACCAGTAGTGTTCTCCAGCTAAGGTTAGCATCCAAAAATATGAATACTCATTTGCAAATGTGCCTCCCAGGAGCACTTGCTCATGCTTCAGTACTACTACATTTCAGACTTTTCAAATTGTTTCTGCTTCCAAGCCTGATTGCAAGCAGACTACCCATTGGGATACCAAGTGCATATGTTGTTATAAGGACTTCATAATATGCTTGAGTCTTTGTGCTTTTAGCTATGCCCTTCCATCTGCCCTGCCATACCTCAGATACTTGTAGAGTACTTGATTTGTGAAATCACTGTCCTTGATGACGGAAATGCCACAGTGAACCAAACAGAAAATAAAAGCTTCCAAGTAGAATATATAGTCCAGTCAGCTATATGACAATATTTATCCCAATGTATACACACTACCAGTGTGAAAAAACTAACTTTGAAAAGCATTAAAATATTAAAACAACAATGTGAGAAGAGATTGAGCCTGTACAGGTAGTTGGTTTGATAGATAGCAGGAGACTGAGGGTCTCATAGTTGACAGGGGGTAGTTGTGCCTAATTCTGAAGGGATGAAGAGGCCTGGGGCCATGGGAACTGGTGTACGCAGATTGTGTACTAACTGTTCAGTCTTTGGGAGCCTCAGGTTCCCTTGTCTTTAGCAAAGAACTAGTTTATCTCTAGTGCGTGTAGGGACATAACTATTTTCAAATGCAGCTCGAGCATCTTAACCACATGTAAGAGTCCAGACAATACATATAGTTCCTAAAGATCAAAAGAAATCCTCAATTTCTTGAACTGTGTGAATTTAATTTCTTTGTTTCCTCAAGACTATGAGGATAACCTGTCCCATGATTACTACTAGAACTAATGTTTACCAGGAGAAATGGCACTAGGCCAGATTTTATTTTATTTAAATACAATGGCTATATATTTGAGTATCTTGAAGATATTGACTATCATTTCATTCTATTTATTATTCTTTAAAATTTTTTAATTAGGCTTTTGAGATTACACTGTTCATAGAATGTGTTCTGATCACATTAACACATCTCCCCCAACTCTTCACAGAACCAAGCCTTCTTCTCCACTCACCTAGCTCTGTGTCCCTTTATATCCTCATCAAGGACAATCATTCTGGATGTATGGCCTTGCACTGAGCCTGGTTGACTTACTAGGGAATACACTCTTGAAAAAACTGACCCGCTCTCTTAGCAGCTCACAATTGCCAATAGCTCCAACGCTAAAGGTAGGATCTCATGCCCAGATCTCCTCTCCATGTCTTTAAAACTTTCCAGCTGCCTCTGGCTCCAGAATGCTGTAATTACAAACATGTACTACCACTCCTGCTTTGACTATCACTGTAAACTATAAATTTTGGATGTCTTTCTTCTTACCAAATGAATTTCAATCAGAAGAGATCTGTGAAGAAGAAACTGTCTTTTCTTTTCCTTTAAATTTTTATGATGCTTTAAACTGGGCATGGAAGCTCATTTGTCTTAACTAATTTGTATACCTCATATGAGAGAACGAGGAAGTGAATTATTTGTAAAATGTCTCTATTTCCTCAAAGGATATATATCCTTGTGCATATGGTGGGTGTAGGATTAACTCAAGTGCTTTGTTAACTTACTACATTTTAAGTATTTTAAATAAAGACATGCATGTATGTGTGTTCAAGGGGAGGAAAAAGCACCAATGTATTAAAGGCAGAAAACAACCATGACAGAAATTCTTAATTAAATGATCATTGTTAAACACTGTTTAGTTCTACTCAGCATTGGTAAGAATATAAAGATTATAAAGATGATAGAAGATTCTTTTGGTTGTTTCTCTTGTTGGTATTATGTATGTTGGGAATAGATGACAATGAAAGCAAGAAAGTCATTTCATAAAAGTGCATTTAATAGCAGTTCAACATTTGTACAAGTTTTATGGTGTCTTTTCTGAATTACTTCAACCTAATCATTCTACACAGGATTTTTAGCAGTCATATTTACATGTTATTTTAATGCATTATCTTTATATTTTAAAGTTTATAGTGATTCTCTTCCTTATTTAAAATTCTTGAATTAGAACTTTAAAAAACTTTACTCACATTGAATTGCCAATCTGGTCAACCACATCTTTATTACCTTTCAACTTGATCTCTAGACCACAGAGGGTACTTCTTGAGGTTATTTGTTGTTATTATTAAATACTCTATAAATAACTTACATTATTATTTTTTCTCTAAAATAATATATTTCCTCTTCCTTCTTATGTTCACTTTGGAACTTTAAAGAACAGAATCTCCTGGAGGAATTTTTTTTTTATTTAAGTCTTTTATCTTCCATTGAAATCTGGGTTCAAAGCTACCTTTCCATGCTAGCTTCCCTAATACACAACTCATTTAACTCCACAACTGCTTGCCTTGTATGTTATTTACCTCATTAAATCTGGTGTTGTGTGTTGGGTAAATGTGACAGTTCTACACATTCAGGTCATATTGCATTTCTTTTGAGGCTTATTTCCTCCTCCCACCCAAAGACATGCAACAAAAGTTAGCTGCCTAGTTCAAATGTATACCAAGCATTATGTCACCCTAGAAAAATAAACTTATCATTTATATTCCATGAAATTTTTCAGTAAGGATAGTAAGATCACTTCATGAGGAACCTAATTCTTTTTTTTTTTTTACTTTGTAAATCTATGGAGAAATAATTACAAGTGAATGAACAAAATATTTTGACACTAAGACAAAATTGGATCTAGACAAGACCCACATCCCGCCAAGCAACGTGTTCCCTTAACATGAGGCTGGAAAAGAAATATTAATGAATTAAGTGTATTGATAACCCCCAAGCTGGCATAAAATTTTAAAGTTCTCAATATTCCTTTCATATTACCTAGAGAGATTATTCTTTCAATACCAGACAGTTATTAAGTGCTAATTCTTACTCCACTATATTTTACTACTCTGACGATCTGAAGAATCTCAAGTTTCTCATTTTATGGCAATGGAAAGTAATGAGTAAGAGTTTGGGGCCTGGAATTTAATTTTGGAAGTTCTTATTAAGTGTTGAAGCTAACTCTGTGTTAAATGTAATTGGGATATAGGAAAATTACAGTGCATGGCACCACGTTTATAAGCTCTCAGAGGAATAAGATGTGCATAAAGTAATTATACATAAAACTGATAGGACATATGGAAAAAATCTGATACAGGGCATATTTTACATAAATCTAAGCACCATGATACAAAGCAGTCACAAAGGGACTTCATCATGCTCGTAGTTAGAAGTGAGGACTGTAACAGCCAGGACTCTGGGTTTAGATAGATTTGGAAGGTCAGGGGGGAAAAGAACGAGTGCTACAGGATAGGAAATACAGGAAGTTCTAAAGGCCTGAATGACATTGAAAGAACTGAAAAAGAGTTACAGTCTGGGCCGGCAACAGGTGTCCTGCTGGGAAGGTTTATCTGTGTCATCAAGATGCAAGCTAGATATATTGCCGTGGTGCCTAGGCCACAGAGCCTGGAGTAATGTGATTCAACTAGGAAGAAAATTCCTCTGCTCCCTATCTCTCCAAATAGATTTTACATGGTGTTTACAAAAGCTGTTGTCAAAGTTTTATCAAATGATTTATGTAGCAGAAGGAGACCCATAAACAGATTTATGGTTCTGGGCATTTTTATTCTCATAGACTTAAAGGGAGTAGATGAGTTCAGATGGAGGGGATAAAAGAAGGAAATTAACTACTTTTTAGCCATATTAGTGTATGTACACACCATTTTTAACATAGAGCTTTCAGACAATAATAAATTAGGTATAAAAAGACTTCTATTCCTTACTGAAAGACTCCATATTACATATACCTATGTTCTCTGTGTGTTTACAAGTGTGCATTTGTGTGCTTACATGTTTGCCTTTATGGGCATGTTCATATGTGTACACTTGTGTGTGTGTGTGTGTGTGTGTGTGTGTGTGCAGATAGAAATGGGGAATAGAGAAAAATTTTAGAAACTGAGTTATGCATTAAGGAAGAGCCTATGAAAAGTTTTTCCTCTTTTTCTGTGTTGGGGCTGACTCATTATGTGGAAAACTTATCTTTTCTCAATGGAATCATGGCAGCAGAATTAAATTTGTCAAGTAGGATTATTTGCTTTACAAATACTGATAAGTTGTGCAGATTGTAGTTCCTTTGTTTGGAAGTTAATATGAATGTTGACATTCTGCAGGTGGACTTCTCTTTCCCTCCAGCTAGTTTACAAATAACCACATAGAAACTTATTATTAATAATTAATGCATGGCAAATAGCTCAGGCTTATTACTAACTAGTACGCACAACTTTAACCCATTTCTATTAATCTAAGTATTATCTTGTGACTCGTGGCTTTATCTGTCCTCCAGCATGTCTTGGTCTCTCTATTTCTCCTGGTGATTCCTCTGACTCTGTCTTTCTTCATCCTAGCATCCTTAGTTTGGTTGTACTGCCTATACTTCCTGCCTGCCTACTGGCCAATCAGCTTTCTATTAGAACATTGCAAGTGACAAATCTTCACAGTGTACAAAAGGATTATTCAACAACACTTCCCCAATTTTTTCTAATTAAAAATGGAGGTTTTAACCTTAACATAGTAAAACTACATATAACAAAAACAGTTATCAAGTAGGAATTACAGCTACAATATTCAGTCCATTTGTATTTGTCCATATTAGAGAAAATACTCTATTTTCTATCCTGTCTTGGTGATTCCAAAGTTTCCTATCTAATTTACCTTTGTATCATAACTAATAAAAACCATAATTATAACTATATAGTCTTCAAGTCCACCAAAAACCCCAGGAGGATATAATATTACCTGAGTAAGCAGGAAGTGTATAGCAAGTGACTTCCAAAAATTGAGAGAAATGACATAAACAGCTGTCTGTCTGTATAGTCACCCAAGTTTCTTCTGTAACATTGGGGTCTCTGTGCCTGGCCTTCAGGCCTATAATATCTGACAGATCTTGTGAAGGACTGTCCTACCTTATCTTGGCAAAGTTTAGCAATTGGTTTTTATTGCATCCTGCTGGTCAAGTTTGGACAGTAATTGTCATCAACTGAGGCAACAGTAGTTTCTTTACCCACATGGCTAGCTTTTGCCATAAAGAAAATAAACTCCCAGGACTGGAGTTACATATGGTTATGAGCCATGATGTGGGTACTGGAATTAAACCCAGGTCCTCTGGAATAGTGGCAAGTGCTCTTAACTGAGGAACCATCCCTTCCACCTCAGAAAGGCCATACTTAATGAACAAATATAAAACTGTTCTCTTAGGCATTGTAAATCTGTCATTCGTTTTAACATATTAAACCATTTGATACCATCAAATAGTAGACAAGAATATAAGGAAGCAAATGTGATAAGCAGAGTTAAAAGTAACACATGCAGAGTGTTAAGCTTAGTAGGTTTTATATACACAAAGTAGCTGGAGTGATGCAAACAAAACAAAAGTGAGAATTCAAATCATAACGGCACTCCTGATCCAAAGGAACACTATTGGCCATGGCTTCCAACTGTACTACAGGGCCCCAGTAACTAAAACAGTGATAGTGGGGTGGGGGTGGGGGGACCACAGACAAATCAAATAGTGAATCAGAATAGAAAACCCAGTACAGACTGGTTCTCAGCAAATCTGTCAAAAATATTCATCAGAACAAAACCAGTCTCTTTAATTAGTGTTCTTGTCAAAACCAGATGAATGAACCCAGATCCCTATTTTTCACCTTGAACAAAATCAGTTCAGAATAAAGTCAAGACCTTAGTGTAGGACCTGCGTTTTAAAAGCAACTAGAGGAAAACAAAATGTAGAAGTCTTTTAAGACACAGGCAGAGACAAGAGCTCTTTCGATAGGATTCTAGTAGCACAAGAATGAAAAGGAAGGGCTGACAAGTGGGGCTGCATCAGTCTTTTAAAAGCCTCTGTACAGAAAAAGAAACAGTGGAAACACAGACAACATAACAGGAGAAAACCTTTGCCTGCTACTGCTACTCACTGCACGCAGAGATACTATCCAGAATAGAGAATGAGCTCAAAATCAAACATCAAAAGAACAAAACTTCCAATCAGCCATTGAGCAAATGAACGAAAGACATTTTTCACATATTAAGTACAATAGGCCAGTAAATTTATAAGAAAACATTCAGCATCTTTAATCATCATGGAAATACAAAGCGAAATTATGTTGAAATCAGAGCTTTCTGTGCTGAGCTGCAATTCCACTACAGCAGAAACCAAGGCAGGATCACAAGTTCAAAGCCAGCCTGAGCAACTTAGTGAGACTCTGTCTCCAAAAGAGAATGCACAAAAAAGGCTGTGGAGATAATTCAGTTGTAGAGTGCTGGTCAATTACAAATAAAACTTTATCTTCCAGTCTCAGAACTTCACACACATAGACACCATACCACATTCATACTACACACACACACACACAAAACATAAACACCACACACACTGCATCAAACACCACACACACACACAACACCACACACACACACACACACACCACACTGTACCACACACACCACACACATACAGCACAACACAACACACACACCCCACACCCCACACACAAACACACACACCACAAACACATTGAAAACACAGCACATACATATACCACACCACCCACAACACACACACAACATACCACACATACATATCACACCACACACCAAACCACAAACACCACGCACACCACATACCACACACACACACACACACACACCCCACACACACCCACACACACACACCACACACATACACACCATACCACACACACGTAGAACACACCACACACCCGCATCACACTACACTACACAACACTATACCACACATACACATGCAACACACCACACACATCACAAATACCACACAGCACACAGCACACCACGAACACCACATCCTCCCCCACACACAATACCACACACATGCATCACACACACCACACACCATGCAACATACCATGAACACCACACACACACACACACACACACACACACCCCACACACATATATTAAAACTCTATCCCAGCTCAGTAAGAATGGTTGTCATCAAGAAAGCAAAAAACAACCAATGTTGGAAAGAATGGACAAGAGGGAAGAACCTTTCTACAGCTGATGGTAGGAATATATAATTTGTTCAGTTCCTATGTAACCAGTATGGGTGTTCTCAAAAATTAAAGGCAGAACGACACCACAGCCATACCACATCTATGCATACACCCAAAGGAATAAAAGCGAGCTTACCTGATGTTTAGCGAGATACAGACTTACCCATGTTTACCATAGCACTGGTCAAAGTAGTCAAGGAGCAGAATCAGCAAGGGGCAAAGAGATAATACACATAATAGAGTTTTGTGCAGCCATAGACAACAAAACTATGTCACTTATAGGGAAAGAGGGATGGATCTGGAGATCACCTTGTTAAGCAAAATAAGCCAGATTCACAAAGACAAATGCTTTCTCTCAGATGTATAATGTCGTGGAGAGAGGACACCAAAGTCAAAATGGGACTATTAAGGATGAAGAAGAGGGAGTCAGGGGTGTAAAAATGACACCTAGTACATTAGTACATTATACAGATTTTATATATATATAATAAAATGATGGAAAGGGGGCAACTACCACCGGCAGAGCAATTTTGAGAACTCTAACAATGCCGTATGACAATAAATTTATAAAAATCAGAAGTGAGGTATGGGGACAATTAGAGAGTCAAATGACCACAAAGCCCCTGCAGTTAAGTACAGTTGAACTACCATAACAAAATTCCATGTTGGTTTGATAAGCTGAATTTACTCAGGATCCCAGCACAAATCAACAGCCGCCAACATTTTATTTGTCATCAATAATAAAAGAACGAAGGAAAATGTTTACGAATCATATCCACTGTGCCGTCTCATCTACGCACCTCAATGCCAGCATAGCTAAGTAAACCCTTAGGCAATCCACACATAGTTCGTTCCTCGTGGGCTGCCTCTCCCACCTGCTGTCAGCGTCTGCTGCTCCCTCGGGGCACAAAAGGAAGAGACACATAGGGAAAAGGGAACGAACTGATTCTTACTGTTCCTTTGAGATCCTGGTCATGCAGACCGAAGCTGTCACTGTGCAGGTCACTTTTTCCAATTTCTTGGGGTCTCAGCGTCTTCCTGTCCCTGTGAAATTAGGAACAGGCAACAGGACTGGTGCAGTATGTCTGGCCATTGAGGTATGAAGGGAAACTGTGTGCTTTACTGTTATCTCGATGCACCTGGGAGACTTTCTGGAGATCTCATCACTCCAACCATATTCAAGATGACTGACTCTCAGGCACTCCGAATCTGAGATGCTATGATATGTTGAGTCCTGCCGCTGACTTGCAGTGGGTATGAACGAAGTGCAGCTCAGAAGTGAAGCTTTAAGCGACCGAGATTTTAAAATGATATATTATTGCTTCTTAATCCATCTTGTTCATTTATTGTTATTTATTTCATGGGACAAGATATCTGGTTCCTATACTGTTTTCTCTGGTCCCTGCATGAACAGTACCTAATCTATGATGAAAACAATTACCAGCAGGGGCAGCCTGGTGTTAGAGGTAGTTGTGAGTCCCACTTATTCACGTATGAAACTCCAAAGTTACCTTTTATGGAACTTAGCGATTTATTATATAAAGTTTCATTAGCAATTAAAATGTTTTAAATTGTCTGGCATTTTGTTGGTAGAGTGCGATATGTCACTGGACTACAAAAAATTAAGTGTGCGTAAGTGTCCTTGAGAGAAAAGATTGGAAACAGTAGTGCTTCACCAATATGCCTCACTCATACCCTCACCCAACAAAAAGAGAGAGTGAAGTTTCAATTTTAATTTCACTCCTAGTGCTCTGATTATTCCATGTAGTAAAAGCAAATATGAAGTAATAATATAGACTAAGTGGAAATACATCAGCATATGAACATCAGTGATAAAGAAACAAGCTTTCAGCATAAACTATGGCATCATTGCATGCTTAGGAGTTCTATGATCATATGTATTTCTTCCGCTGTTTGGTAATAGATGGCCCCAGTCATACAATGATAAAGTTATCTTGAAAAATATTGGCATTTTAAACATAATCTAAGGAACAAAACCATCATTTCAGTTAGATATAAAATATTTAGGCCTAGAAGATTTCCCCAGAGTAAAAATATTTGGCTTGGGGCCAAAAGGAACAATTCTATTCTGATTGTAGAAATTTAGTAAAAATCGTGGCTTAGACATTTTATCAAGCACAATCTATCTTTAAAAGAAAAATTAATTTCTAAATGCGTGATAAAAAGCAAAGCTGTTCAGTTATCTAAAAATTATTCAGTTAATAGCTGATATTTGAAATTTCTCATAAAAACTTTTGTTAGTAAGAGTTGTTCTGTTAGTGTTCAAAAAAAACATCTAAAAACATCACAGGTTGACTGCCAATGGGCCTTCTCATTTTTTAAGAGGTATGGAAAAAAAGAGGTAAGGAGTTTAAGGGCTCCTAACTTTGAACCTCAATTTTAGTAGAACATAATTAAGAAAACACTAAATAGTTAGGTAACTTCTGCTTTTTTAGAGTCACCAACTTCAGGGAGGCCCCCAAATCTGACATATTTTATTTATTTGTTTTTTTTCCAAAAACCACTGTGATCATCACAAAGGACAAAAATTACTTTTTTTTAAAATTTTAAATGAATTGGTTTAGCTGATAGAAGCACACTTGTGTGTGTGTGTGTGTGTGTGTGTGTGTGTGTGTGTGTGTGTATACATATATACGTATATATGTATACATATATACCTATAAATATATAGAGATGAAAGAATAATCAATTCTCACATGGTTGCTGGATATGTATAGCAGATAAGTTACTTTTATCCTTATTTTACGTGAAATAGAGAAAAAGAAAGATTTGCCTCAGATCCAACAATGACATTTGATCACAGAGCTGAATTAAAATGTTCTATCCCCAGAGTGTAAAGAGGGTTTCCACGTGCTCAGAGGAGGGGCTAGTGACAGGGAGGGAGAGCAGTGACTGCTCAGTGGGTAGAGAGTATCTGTTGTTTTATCTTCAGCTCAGTGGCTGGGCCTTAATCTACCGCTGTTTCAGCCAGAGATTGCAACTCCTCAGTTACTGGCCTGCTTCTCTGGCCACTCAGGCCACAACCTGGTGGGAACTCTGTTCCCCCAGGCACCAGCTCTGTCACTGCTGCTGAAGGGAGTTTTAACTAAATCTCTATCATTCTATTTATAAATAAGACTCAAGATTTAAAGGCCGGGGTGAAAACATGCTAGCTCAGAGAGACTGGGTTGTAACTAGCTAATCTCTCCTTGCTGGAGTCTCCAAAGACCCATGCTTCTGCTTTGCCAAACCAGAAAAACTTGAGCCACCAAAACACCTCCCTGCTACTTCCAATGCACTCTTTATGTCTTCCAGATGCCTGGGACTCACTCTGTAGACAGGCTGTACTCACATTGGTGGCAATTCTCCTGTCACGGCCTGCTGACTGCTGGAATTACCAGTTATACATTATCATACCTGGCAACAAGCCTTTTTTTTCAAGAAGGACTTCACCAAACTTTTAAAAACCAATTCAACTTTCTGTGGAAAAATAAATGAGATATCAAAAATTTTAAGAAACTTGACCACTGGAAATCACTTTCTAAATTATAATCCATCGTTTTTAAATATAAGGGCAGTATATGTTTTTATCTGAAGATCTTTTATAATGCATACTTTGTACTTTATATTATATGAAAGCATACATATTTTATGCATCACTGGCAACTTATTTTTCAATTCATGGAAAGTTATGAATTACTTTTTAAAAATTATTTCTTTTTTTGAGATCATAATATAGCTTGCTTTTAAAATCTAATGACAAGAGATGCTTCTACAAAAGTATATATAACCTCCTAACATATTTTCTAGTAGTTGAATATGGTCACTATACACTATATGAAGATATAGTATGAGTTGGTTATAATTTATTTAAATCTTTCAATCGTGATGATCGTTTAAATTGTTTTCACTTTATCAATTAAGAAAGGTCTAAAATATGGTTCTCCAGTTCACCTGATCTATGTGTGCAAAACAAGCAAGTTCTCTGAGCTAGTTGAAGCTGTGGAAAGCCCTGGGAAAAGACAGTAAACCAATGTAAGTGGAGAATAAAGCAAAGAGCAGGTGGCTTAAGAGAAGAAGGGAAATTCAAACATGAATGTGAAAACCCCTCAGGACATCACCAAAAAGCACACTTACAAACTATTATTCCAAGGGCAAAATGGACCTATAGAGACAGACCTATAAAAAGCAGAACTAGAAATAATCTCCTGCACACTTGACAAAACTTTGGTATGTGTTGTAGTTTAGATCCAGACCATATCCCAAGGGCCAGAGTATTGGAGTCTTCTGTGCTTTCATCTCATTGGTGGCGTACACTAGATATGAGATTTCAGCCCCATCCTCATTCTTTCTCTCTTCACTTGCTGGCAATGTGGCAATTTTTTTTTTTTTTTTGCTCTGTTACAGGCTCCACCCTGATGTACCACTACTCTAGCTAAAAGAAGTGGAGCCAATTGATTTTCAATGAAAATTTCAGAACTGTGAGCTCTGTTCACTCCCTCAAAGAAACCTCTTCTGTCTATAAGTTGATCATTTGGGGTATCTGCCGCAGCAATAGAATGCTGACTTGCACTGAATGGCTCCAGTATAGAGAATGGACTTGCGAGGGGCAGTGGTATATAAAATGAAAAACCATTAAGAACCTCTTTCATGGTCTAAGCCTTAGGTGAAGGCTGAACTTGGGTGATCAGGCAGTCTCAGTGGAGGCAGGAACAGATTGAACATGTATGTCTTGAAGGGTGAGCTACCATCAATAGATCAAATGTGAAGGGCTAAGGAACTGGAAAGGTCAAGAGTCATGCTCAGATTTCTAACTTTGGCAATGGTTAGTGATGGGGTCATTTATTTAAAATATGGAAACAATGATATAAGTCTTCCTGTGAAAAATGGATGAATCTTGTTTCTAGAATGCAAATTTCAGAAATTCCTTTGACACATTCAAATAAGTGAGTTGGATATATAAATTTAGAGACCAGAAAAAGAAAGCTGAGAAAGAAATATGAATGTGAGTCACCAGAATACAAATGATTTTCAATGTCATAGAAATGAATGAGAACACCTAAGCAAAAGTATCATAAGAAAAGAAAAGGCAGTTTGGGGCTGAACTCAGAGCAACTTTGACAGAAATAGTCCATAGAGAAGAAGCAAAGGAACCAAAGAGCACCGCAGTGCGAGGAATTAAAAATGAGAGCATGTTGTCCCTGAAGTAGAGAGACAAGGAAATCAGTCAGGAACTGCTCATCTCTGTAGGTCATTGCTAAAAACCTAGCAAGGAGATATAACAAAATGAAGGAGGAGGCTGGAAAGATGGCACAGTGGTTATGAGCATGGCTGCTTTTGCAGAGATCCTGTACTCAGTTCCCAGCATCTGTATGTATGGTGGCTCATAACCATCTATAATTCTAGTCCAGCGGAACCCAGTGCCCTCTCCTGGATTTCATGGGTACCAGGCATGCACGTGGTGCAGACATACACACAAGCAAAACACTAATACTGTGTTGGTTTGAAAGAAAACAGCCCCCAAAGGGAGTGACACTATTAGGAGGTGTGGCTTTGGTGGAGTAGGTGTGTCTTGTTGAAGGAAGTATGTCACTGTGGAGGTGGATTTTGAAGGTTCATATGCTCAAGCCATGCTCAGTGAGACAATCTATTTCCTGTTGCTGGCATATGAACAAGTAGCAGCTCCTTCTCCAGGACCATGTCTGCCTGCCCACCACCATGCTCCCTACCATGATGATAATGGACTAAACCTCTGAAACTGTAAGCCGCCGCCTCAGTTAAATGTTTTCTTTGTAAGAGTTGCTGTGGTCATGGTGTCTCTTCACAGCAATAGAAACCCTAACTATGATACATACATATAAAATAAAAATAATTTTTAAAAAGGAAAATTAACCAGGTAACTCACAGAAATGGAACCAAGAACACTCAGAAAATGAACCTGTAAAAGTTCACAAACCAGCTTTGCTGTTATTGGCATGAATGAATCTACTGGGCTGGCATGCTGCATTTTGGATTTCCATTATTAACCAGTAGTTAAGCATCAGTTTTATTTCTCTGTCATTAGCCATGAGTTTCAGTCTGTACTTGTTCGTTAAATTTCTAGAGATGGGGTTGCACCTGGAGGGTTTGAAGCGACAAGAGTAGACTGTTTTTTAAAACAGGAAATCTATTCAAGCGTACTTAAAATGCTAAGAATGGTATGGTAAAGGGGTGAAATTGTGAGAATGAGAGAGGAACTGAAGTATTTGCTGAAATGACAAGGAAGAAGGATACCCCTGCTATGTGTGTTCTCTGTAAGTTTCCATTTCCACTCCCTAAACTGGCTTTATTAATACCATATCCTCAATTCCCACACACACTCAGAATGGTCAGCCTTCTCTGGCATACAGGACAGTAATAAAGAGAAAGCAGTTACAGAAGAAGGTGAGGTATATATTTAAAGGTAAGAAGATGAGAATGCCCCAATGACTGATAAGTAACAAAAGCTGAATTTGAAGCTCAACTTCCCAGTGTATACAACTCCATGGATTCTGTGGACTTACATTAAGAAAAAAGCAACCTCTTCACTCAAGTTTGAGTAGGAACAAATTTCGTTACTGGCTGACAGTTTGATTCTTATAATATGAAGTGATATGAGTATAGCCATCTCCAACCCATTAAAAACTTTATATAATATCCACATGAATATTGAGTCACTTTGTAGAGTTCTGTTCATATAGCATTCCTTTAGCATTCAACATGCCATTCATAAGCTCCAAATTCCAGTGTGGGACATACAGTACAGCTCTTTGTCATAAGAATCATCTCCTTTTCAGGTTGTTTCCATTTGTAAAAATAATATTTAAACTGCAATGATGACTTAGAAAACTAGGATTTCAAAATTACCAATAAGGCTATCAATAGTCTTAGAGTAGAAATAACAAGAAAGATACAAGAAATTAGCACGTCTTAGTTATCCATTACTATGAAATGAAACCTCCCAAAGTGTAGTAGAGGAAAGTAACAATATCTTAGAGTCCTTCTTAGTTTTGGGGGCTGACTTAAGTGCTTCCTACTATTGGTTCCTGTTGCAGTCATGGTCAGACAGCAGCCAGGACTGTTACTAACTGTAGACTTGACTAGGTAGTGTGTCTATAATGACTTACCTAGTGTGCCAGTCACAAATTTATTGACATTCCCCAACCTTCCCATTTTGCCTGCTCTGTAAGATTGCACGAGAGTCCTGTAAGTGATTTTTTTATTTGCCAGCTGGCATTAAAGTTTTGTTATTAGAAGTCATTTGAGAGACATTGTAGGAGGAAAGGGATTACATGGATCAAATTGCCCAGTTTGGGAGGCTTCTTCCACGTACAGTGTTTCCAACATCGGCCCCTATGATATACGGCCATCATGTTTTCCAAAACCCTTCTTGCATAGTTTTGCACAAAGCATCTTTTGTGAGATGTCTCACTATAAACAGTTTTTTCCCAATGCCCTAGAAGTCAGATTTCTGGAAATTTGCAGAAATTATCACCGCTGAGTATTTATGCACTCTCCAGCAAGATCTGGATATCAGTCCAGGCTAGGAGGATGGATCAGGAAGTGGAGATCTGGCTATACTTTTGCACTTGATCTTACTTAACCTTAGTGATAATGATTACTGTGCAGCATACTATGTAATATCTACTGTTATATTATACGTAGTCTCTTCCATTTATATTCCTGTGCCGGCTAGTTTTATGTCAACTTGATACAAGCTAGACTAATCTGAAAAGAGCGAACCTCAATTGAGAAAATGCTCCCATAAGATCCAGGGGTAAAGAATTTTCTTAATTAATGATTGATGTAGGAGGGCTTAGCCTATTGTAAGTGGTACTGGGCTTGGGCTGGTGGCCCTGGGTTCTACAGGAAAAATGATGAGCAAGCCAGTAAGCAACACACATCCATGGCCTCTGCACCTGTTCCTTCCTCCAGATTTCCCTACTTGAGTTCCTGTCCTGACTTCCTTCAGTGATGGTCTGTGGTGTGAATGTGTAAGCCAAATAAACCTTTTCCTCCCCTACTTACTTTTGGTCATTGTGTTTTATCATAACAGTAGTAACTGTAACTAAGAGAATCCTTTATATTCTTTTCTTTGTTATTAATCATTATGTTAACAATATCCAATTTCTGTTATAGTTATTATGTGTATATAGCATAATTCTTAATGCTAAACTTTTCAAGATTAAACAATTGGACAGCCCTGTATTTGAAGCTACCACAACATATAATATTTCACACACTATATTTTTAAATTTTGCTCATTTATCTGTCATGTTTCTGTCATTCTGGCTTCCTTTTACACATTTATTCATTAAATAGTCTTATTTGACTATCTTCCTTATGCTCAGAGCTGTGGAAATCCTTCTTAATGTGTTAATGCATTAAAGGGCATGATCTGCTGTCAGTGAACACTCATCATTGTTGGGACTTCTGTATAGTCAGAGATAAAAACAGAAAAAGCTATATTAAATTGGACATCACTGGACAAAACAAGGTTGTAAATGCATAAAACTTCCCGGAGTTCAAGAACAAACCCCAAGAGGGTTGACTTACAGCTCAGACGTTGGTTAATCAAAAACTACAATATCTAATTGAAAATAAAAAGTCTGATGGCTGAACTATTTCAGAATGGGCATCCATCATTTTTTGCATGTCAGAGACTCTTGGAAGTATTATATCTATAAAAACTGATTTCCTTTTCTTTGTTAAATATTGTGCTACCATCTCAAACAACAAATAGAAGATAGACTGTGATTAGAAAGCTTCTCCTGTATACCTGGTATTTAAACTGTAGCTATTTTGGCCTAGGCTGTATTTTACTGGTTTGAACTTCTTCAACTCAAAGCCCAAAGGGACTAAGGTGAGCATGGTAGATATCAGCCATCTTTGAGATAAGGAGAAGCAAACGGTAAAGCAAGCCCAGAGGCAGAATGCCAAGCCCCAGCAGGCATATTTTAACAACAACAGGGCAGGACTAAAGCTGACAAAAGGGCTATTTGGCCTGCACAGGCCATTATTTCTTTACACATATTCTAGAGAATAATTAAATTCTGAGCAGCATTAGAGCTCTTTTTCATATCAGCAGTAAAGAGGCTGGGGAAAACACCCTATCATATGATCTGCCACTAAGTAGGGAGATAAAAGTAAACTGTAAAAGGAGACTCTCACCTGGGACTCCTGCTGAAGTAAGCCTTCACTGAATGAAGATCAGGAAATCTTCTTTTGCTAAGGAGGCAACCTGGATTCCACTCAGGGAACTGGCCCTAGGAAACAGTGGTAAGGAAGACACATTAGCATTTAAAGAAGCCCCTTTGAATCAGAGTACAGAATGTTACCTGGGAGTGATTAATTTTTCTGCTATACAATAACGTGAGTCTGTGAGCCTTTTCCAATAAAGGAAGGTAACACACTGAGATCCCCAAATGTGCACACAAACACTAACCAACCTCACACTGTCTCACATGACAGTTGATATTCCTCCCTTCTTTCGTCTCTAAACACTCCCTACTCCGTGACTGTCTTCAAATATTAAATTCACTTCGAATCATTGGAACAGTCATTTATTATGCATTTTCCTTCATCATTAAGCATGGCACCACTTCCAGAAATAAAGTTTGAGTTCTGGCTTCAAACAAGCATTTGTTCAAATTCTAATTAAATGACTTTGCTGAAACGTATCTGAAACAATCAGTTTTTGGAGCCAGTAGTAATCAGAGATTACGTACATTGAATGTTCACGCAGTCCAGAATTTTGAATAGATTGTGCAAATTACAAGATGGCTGCTTAAAAGATACTAGAGTGTATTTTCCACTTAAAATGGCATGTGTAGAAAACATTACACCAAATGTCTTCAGAGAAATGGGGGAGGGAAAGTGCGATGTGTTTTGAAAGAAGTTTGGAGGAGAATGGTGACTAACATGTCTATGAGAAAATGAAAACTGCAAGGCATACAGAAATCAGGGATGCAATTATGGCAACTGGCACCTATCAGGAAGTCCCTAGAGCAGGAAAGTGTCCCCATCACAATTGAAAGCATATCATTCTATATTTGTGTTACCCAAGTTCTTTATCATTGTGCTTACAGACATGAACTGTTACTTAAACTTTGTTTTGATGATGAATATGAGAATCTCATCAACTCCCTCCTTCACTCTTTGGACTTTCTATTATCCGTATCAAGTCCAGTTTTCTTTGCCATATCAGTGAATGTAGGACAAAACGACTCTCTGTGTACTAAGGGAATGAGGAAGCATCTCCTTAATAATAATTTAAAATATGCAGTATTCCTGGCAAGGATGAGTTTTTGAGCTGCATTGTTGAAGGAATGAAGGAGCACGGATGAAAAATTGAGAGTCCATTTGAGGAAAGGCATTAAATATGGGTGAAGATGCAAACCACAGGTCATTTGCCCAACTGTTAGGATATAACATACCTCAAAGATTTTATAGGCTTATTTTCAAGCGTATTCTCTTCTAAATCTAACCTGTTCATTAGTGGAGTAATTCATGTGCGGTTGGCTTGCATCACTAATAGCTACAGTGCTTAATAATTACATTCGAAAAGATTTCCCTGTCTTGCTCCTGTTTATAGTGGATGTACTCCTCTCCTACTAGACACTTTTCTCACAGCATGGTAAACCTCTGAAATTATCCGAAAGGTTGTGCAACTAGTTAGTATACATTCTGGGTCACTTATAGCCTTCAATGAGATTCCTAATCATCAGGTATTAGAGCATGGAATTTCAATATGGAGTTTTCCTTTAGAGTTGGCTACATTTTTATACACATAATATATGAAAGCTGGTCAGTGTTTTATCCATTCCCTTCATCCACAGAGTGATAGATGAGAAAGAAGGGAGGCAGAGAGAACTAGAGAATTTTCCTTTACATGAACACGCATTTCTTACGTCTTCATTTCTCATTATTTGTCAAGCAGATACGTGCTCCGTGGCTTGATCAAGTCCCTTCCCTTTGATGAGCCTCTCATATGTGTGTCCTCAGGATTGAACTCAGGGACGTCTAAGCAAGTGTACCTCTGAGCTATGTCCCACCCCTCCCAGACACTTTGAATATTCAATACAGTTTACTTATGATAGATTTGGGGATTTGTATACCTTATTTCTATGAATTGTCCTTCAATTATAGAAAATCTTGGACTTTCTGATTATTGTTCTTTCTGAACTTCTTCAGATTAAAGTCTCCAACAGAAGTACTTGTCTACAATATAAACTGACAAATAGAAGACAAAAAGGGTATCAAGGACTACTTCAAAACTCACAATGAATGTGTCATTACAATACTTTTTATCATAAACTTTCAAACTTATGGTAACTTCAAAACTGATAGAGACAATTGTTATCTACTTGGAGAAGCATACTCTTCTATTAGCACATTTTCTGAGTGGCCTTTCCTTTTTTTTTCAACCAAAACATTTTGATGAAAGCTGAGCATTCTCAGAAGTGTTTCTATCCACTGTTTTAACTTTCAAGCATGTGGTTCATGACCCTGAGCTAATCATGCCCCACAAATGTGTATGCCAGCTTTCCTCTTTGAAACGTAGCTACAAACTGGGCATTCTCACAAATGTACCACTTAACTGAGCATGCTCAGGAAAGTGTCTGTACCTAAAGTGTTTTTCTTTTTGAATATGTATACCATTCATGTGGCAGTTTGAATACAAATGGTTCCCATCTACTTATGTATTTGAATGCTTGGTCAATAGTTGGTGAAACTGAGAATGATTAGGAGGCATGGCCTTGTTAGAGGAGGTGTGTCACTGGTGGTGAGCTTTGGGGATTCAAATACCCACATCATCTCAGGTTAGTGCTCTATCTCTCTACTTCTTACTCATAAATCAGACACAAGGTCTCAGCTACTGCTTGGGCACCATGCCTGCCTGATTGCTCCCATGCTTTCTACCATAACGTTCGTGGACTCTAACTTTCTGAAACTGTAAGCAAACCCCCAATAAACTCTTTTCTTTCTAAGTTGCCTTGATCATGGTGTCTCTTCACAGCTATGGAAAAGTATCCAAAGACCCTTCCCCAATAAAAGTCCCATGTTTCTTGTATTCCTGGAAGGTACTATTTTGTGAATAATGCCCCTGCTCCTCCAATTGGCTGCAGGTGATAAATCTTTCTTTTCTATTACTTCTTGGTTGAACTTGTGATGGCTTTGTCCTAACCAAGATACACACATACACTGGCTAGAGTACATAGTAATTTGGGGGAACACTGACACCCACAAACAGCTATTTCTACTGTAACTTAATCAGTGAGCTCTTAACATGATTTCCTCTCATTGGTTGGTCCCTGCTTTCATTCCTTCAGGCTTGAGAACTTACAGAGGATAGCTGACTCAAAAGCTAGACTTTCCAAGGCTCAACATCGTGAGAATGCACTGAGTCAGCAATTAATAAACAGATTATGTAAATAGAATTCCTGAACAAAGTGCTGACATTTACGTATCAAAGCTTACCTAGCCTAGGGCTCTCCAATTAATTGCAGCATACTGGAAGGTAGACTGCTAAATCATTTGTTTTCAGGGAGTATCAGAGTTTTATCCAGTGACTGTATTAATTAGTCCATGAAAATGTTTGTGTCATTGCCATAGTGCCAGGCAGAGACTAAATAAAAAGGAAAAGAAAGGGGGGGGGGGGAGGGAAAATGAAGTCTTTAATTCAAACGTTCGAATCAAAGGCTCCTGTATATGCTGAATAAAAGCGGTAGGCAGCGATTTGGAGGTGACCTATACTTAAAATACCTGCTTTGCACATTTCACACAGATTTCAGCTTTTGCCACCTCAGGACTGACTTTCTCTGGGGTTAGAGTACTCAGGTGCCACGTGTCATTGGGAGCATGACAATTTCTTTCCTTAAAGCCGTTTTGGACCATGAATAATTACAAATCATTCTCCGGAGCCTGCGTGTTGGAGGTGAAAAGCACACCATTGCAGCACTGAGAGTGTCCCACCCCCCTCTTTTGGAAACCCAGGAAAGTCCCCTCATGGTGGAGAGCTTTGTCTTCGGCTGCAGAAGCAGTAACTTTGTCTCAACACATTATACTTTATCATTTTAAAATAGAAGCTGCAAATCCACGCAAGTGGCTGAATATATAAACATTCTGCCTGGCAATTATATGTGTGACAGATTCATTTATCTACATGAAGAGTCTTAATTTATACCTGCACTTCGCCACTAATTGTTAAAGTGTTCTTTTCTGCAATAACAGTGGGGATCTTTTTAGGCTATCCTGGAACAGGAATCACTTTAAAATAAATAGCTATGTCATTTATTATCCTATCAAAACAGTACTGAAAAATGCCAAAGAGAAAAGATAACAGTGGGGAAAAAGGTAAAACATCATTTGTGTAAAGAAATTAAAACATCAATTACTGAAAGTTTGAATGATTGATATCACCCTCTTATGCCTAAGCTCAATGCTTGATAAAGTTTACAAAGAGTCCTTGCAGAAAACTTTAAAGCAAACACTTTTACGGAGATGATACTATTTTTACTGGCTTATACTGATTTAGAATTGAAACATTCCTAAAAATGGAACAAAAATCCTCCCACTACATGAAATATTTCACATTCCTCTTATCTTCAGTTACTCATCTCATATATAGCTATTGCCATACTTTCCATTTATTTTAAGTTTTCTCTTCAGTTCCATTATATACATTGTATTTACTACTGAGAACTAAAATAATACACCAAGACTTTTAATTGCAAAACTTTGAAGACAAGAATTGTAATTACCCTAATTTCATACCAGAGTATCATCTTTAGATTCTTCAAGATATTGTATTTCATCTCACAAAGTTAATGCTCTAAAGCACATGGGACTAGTCAAGTTTTGCTGACACTTCTTTGAGTCAAATTAAAAAAAAAAACAAAAATATATTAAAATCCTTCACATACATTCAAACTACATAGATTTCTGATAAATAATCCAAGATAAGATAAGAAGATAGTCCTGGAAAGGAGCTGGGATAGGAGGGAAATCACAAAATTCAAATGGCCGTGATTACCGTGTGTAGGTTATTCAAAGTTATTGCTGTGTAGTCTTCCCTAGGGCAAAACAGCCCTTTCAAATTGCTGCATTAAATTACCAGCAGGAAAAAAGAGCAGTGAACGCTTTATGCTTAAACCTAATCATTGCCATAATCATTCTGTATTCCAGCCTTCTGTGAAGTTCTTGCCTGTATATTCCACAGAAACTATAGGCAATACGGATGACACACTTCTGTTCCCACTCTGATCAGCCTGTATGTCAGTGTTCCTTAGTGGTTCCCTTTTAAGCCAGGAAAATATGCATTTTAGGAGATATCTAGATTATGCCAGCCACTCTCTCCATTCACATGTCCAGACTCCTGTCTTGTCGGGAAAGCCAGCTCTGTTCTCCCATTTCCTTTAGCTTCTGTCCTCTGCTTGGGGTTAGTCTTCTGGTATTGTAAATAATAGCTTGCTTCTAGGGTTACCAGGCAAGATATGAAGCTACTTTGTTAACACATCTGGGTGTAAGTCTGATGAGTCTTTGGGGGTGGGTGGGAGCTTTCTCAAGAGGGCATCTCTGAAAAGACTTGATGGGGGTCAAGGAAGGATGAACTATTTGTGATGGATCCATTAGCAATGTGCTGAAACCTCAAGGGGTTGGTCTTAAGTAGCCCAGGAAAACATTGCAAAGTCCTGAGACTAAAGCCCATGTAACACATGGTGATGAACGAATTCTCATAGCTCTAGGAAACTCTCTTACATGAATGAATTAGTGAAAACAGGGGTGATTACAATATGATTTCAGCAATATTGGTAGTTCTTATGCTGTGTGACTCATGAACACAAAAATAGAGGGCAATAATTTGATTAATATTTACTATTGTGTGTATATATATATATTCAATATAAAACAGCAAGAAAAATTTGGATAAGATAAATTTATCTGTAGAAATTTCTCATACTTAGAATATTTGTTAAGTTTTGTGAATGTTGTTCAAGACTGGGATTTTATATTGTGGGCAAGTCCCTTCTCTCTGATAAATCTGATAAATGCCTAGTGTTCTGCATTTCAAATGTCACATTCCCCTGAATGTGTACTTATAGAGTACAAAGAAAGAAAAGAAGTTGTCAAAAAAAAAATCTACGAAGGGATTGCTGGAAAACCCAAGGGTGGAAAATTTGAACCCTGAGTGCTCACATCCATTTGTTTTCTTCGTCATCACAGGTGAACAGCTTAGCCTGTCTCCTGTTGCCTCAGCCTTAAGCCAGGGAGAAGAGTGCTCCCCTGACAGGCTGCACAGCTGTGTGCACGTGTGTGCGCACACCTGCTGTTCTGGAGCTGCTATTCATTAAAGGCAATCAGCACTCTCCTCTCTCTCTCTAGGTATCTCTCAGGACTCTCTTCCCTTGCCACTTTCCAAATTCACCTGTCAGAACGACTTCTGTGAGCTTAAAATTTGTTAAGTCCTATAAATGTGAACAAATTGTCATCTCTATCCAAAGACTCAAGAATTATCCTTCCCTATCTATTTTCTTCTTCTTTTTTAACCTTTCACCTCTGAATATATTTTCTGAGATCTTCCTAGATGTGCCAGTTATGCTGTCCAGATTTGCTGTGGGTACGATAGCAGCCTCTCTGCTTCCTCAAATACTCTGGGAGCCTTTCTCTTGATCCAGGACTTTACAAATAGTTTTTACTCTACCATTCTGTCTCTGGCCTTCCTGAGTCATGCTTAGCTCTGATCCCTCCTCCTCCTCCAGGGCCAGACAGATGTACTAAGTGCCCCAAGGATCAGACACGCATTTTCCTTGCCCAGAGCCATTATATCAAAAGCAAAATCCAAAGTCATATCTACTGAAGATAGAGAATCGGGCTGTTAATGTTCACTCGGGGATTTAAAACAGCATCAAACGTTCTTTCTGTTGAAGATTTCTCTCTTTCTAAAGCCAACCACTAATGTAAGTCCCTCCATACAGCACGAAATTCCTAGAGCCAACCATCTCTAGTACCTTAATGATTTTATTCAAACCCCTCTTGACTTCTGATTATATTTCTTTTAAAAATCAGCTTATTGGATTGGACTGAAACTTGCATATAACCTGGATAACATACCCATCTTACAGCTCTTTTAAATTATATATAAAACTGAGTCTGATAGTGTTTGTGACTTCACTGAGTTCAGAAAAGTCAATGGGCTACTAAGTAGAATATAAAGATCCTATAACTACGTAATTGGGTAGGTGGGGCTGCATTTTTGAAACAAAATCTGGCTATGTACCCCTGGCTGAGCAGAATGACCTCAAGCATGCACTGATTCTCTTGCCTCTGTGTCCTGAGTGCTAAGTTTACAGCTGTGCTCCATCAAGTCACAATCTAGGATGAAAATCTTCAGGCTTGCTATATCTCTACCACCTACCCAGCCTGATCCTTCTTATTACTAGTTTAAGGAAAAGTTGTGGGAGAAGTAGAGAGAGAGGGTGGATCTGGAGTTAGTTAGGGGTTAGGAGGTAAGTATGATTAAGATACATCATATGAAATTTTCAAAGAATTAACAAAAATATTTTTAAAAGAAAAAATAAAAAGTAGTACATGTTTAAATATATTCAAATGCAAAAGAATGAAAAGGTGGAGCTTCTCTTGGTTATCCTGTTATTGCCCTGTGTCATGGAGATCCTGCAGCTTTGGGTCTGCAGGACTGGCCCATTCCCATGCTCCAGCAGATCACAAATGAGGTGGATGTTGGGGTGGGCCAACACAGAACCCTGGTTCTGGGCCTGGATAGTTGCCCTGTTGGTCAGCCCAGCAGCTCTCCCTTGTTCTCACCACCCGGGTGTGCTCACCTATATTGCCCTGGCAAGTTCACCCCTTGCAACAACCAGCAAGGGGCAGGGCCAGTTCTGCATTCACACCCTCAGGGTGGGTTCTCTCAACCACACCTTCAGGGCAAGCTCTACTGTGTTGCCCAGGTGTGCCTTAGGGACCACTCTCCCAAGTGCTGCAGCTGATAAGGAGCAGGGACAGTTCTCTCTCTCTCTCTCTCTCTCTCTCTCTCTCTCTCTCTCTCTCTCTCTCTCTCTCTCTCCCTCCCTCCCTCTCCCCCTCTCCCTCCCTCTCCCCCTCTCCCTCCCTCTTCCCCTCTCCCTCCCTCTCCCTCTCCCCCTCTCCCCCTCTCCCCCTCTCCCCCTCTCCCCCTCTCCCCTTCTTCCCCTCTCCCTCTCTCTCATGATCTTATGACCTCAGGGCCTGCTCTCCCACCTGCCTCAGGAGTTGATGGGCATGGGTTGGGGTGGGGTGGAATGGAAACACTTTTTAAAAACATGATCATTTCAAAACATTTTTTTCCTAAGTAGTAAATTGATGATTCCTTCATTTACAATGTATTCATCAGAGAATACTAGCTTTTTAGTAAGATCTGTCTTGACTTTGTCTAATGTAATATTTATTTAGTCAAATGGTCATCAAAAATAAGAACTACACCTTGTTTGCTAAGGCTTTATATGAGACTAATTTCTTCAGGCTCAAGATCCTTAAGAAGTGGGAATCTCCTTAGCCCTTGACCATTTTCCTTTTTACACATTACATTCTCTACTTCTTGAATGTGGTTATCCTTGAACTGAACACTGAAAACTAAGACTTGTATCATGCAGTTGATGAGAAAATGAGATACACATTTTGGTCCCCCTAGTGCTTCAT
This sequence comes from Peromyscus eremicus, assembly GCF_949786415.1. NCBI lineage: Eukaryota > Metazoa > Chordata > Mammalia > Rodentia > Cricetidae > Peromyscus > Peromyscus eremicus. The sequence goes on from NC_081429.1 coordinate 43,616,579, forward strand.
AAAGTAGAAATGGCATACTAACTTTTACATTCAACAAGAAGGAAAGAAAAAAACACTTTGTCTTCTGCATGCATTTTAATTTATGTGCATGTTTTACCTATTACTTAAAATTAAAATTAAATTAATTTTAATTAAATATTAAAGTCCTCCTGTACTCCTTTATACATAAATTATATTGTCTTTGCTATTACCTTCAGATAGAAGGTATATTACAGTGAATAGTCTCATTTCATTCCAATATAATAGCAAGGTGGTACTTCATTGTGGGAACAGCATTCCTAGAAATGATCCCCAGAGGTAGAACTGTCAGGATACACAACATATGGTGTCACAGGATGTGGTATTTCTGTCCTTCAATGGATGGTGTCAAGTTCCATTAGTCAGTCAGATTAACTCTTTCCTACAGAATTTCTTTTTAAAATATAGAACATATCCTATTTTGTTTCCATTCTTGCTAACTAACAGATACAAAAATGCACCTCATATCCTCTTTTAAAATACGTTTCTCTAATTTCCTGTGAAGCTTAACACTTTTTGCAAACTGTCTGCTGACCTCTTTAGCTTACCCACAGCTGATGGCCAGAGCTCTTTATGAATGTGGGGTGTGTGTGTGTGTGTGTGTGTGTGTGTGTGTGTGTGTGTGTGTGTATGAATGTGTGTGTGTATGAATGTGAGTGTGGGTATGCATTTGACATGTGTATGGGGAGGTTAGAGAGCAACATTTTGGAACTGGTTCTTTCTTTCTATCTTGCTGACCCCTTGGCTTCTGGATAAGGCTGTTTCCACCTCCTGTCTTATCACAGAAGGCCTGATGTTACAGGTATTCACCACCAGATTTTTTAAACGTGTGTTTCAGAGATCAAACTCCAATCGTCTGGCTTGTGCATCGAGCACTGTACCCACTAAGCTATTTTTCCAGGCCAAGAGCTCCTTGGAAATAAAGCTATTGATTCTTTAATTTTCAGTTATATGAGAAATTTTCAGAAGTTTGTAAACCTTCTATATTTTGTGTGATCTGATTTATATGTATATATATATAAATATATATAATATGTGATTTATAATTATCATACTATTTTCATAGTTTCTTTCATATGTAGTAAGAATTTACAAATACTAATTTATCTTACATTTCAGTAAATTGAACTTGTTTTCAAATGTGTATGTATGTGTGTGCATGTAGGGAGTAAGACAATGAAATATGTTTTATTTTCAGAATGGATTAAAAGTTTTCCAGCACAAGTTTATTGATTATAGTTATATAAATATATGTTTATAGATATAAATGTATATAAAAATTATATAAATATAGCATATAAATTCAATACTTAACCAATGTTCCACACAAGTTTAACATTTCATTTTATCATACCATTTTGTAAAATGGTTTATTGTTGTGAAAAATGTATATTTCTGTAATACATTTATAACTAGCAGAAAAGCACTATCCCTATTATTATAGTTTAAAAATATTTTCCAGGTTATGCTTAAAAATAATGAAATTTGAAATAATTCAATATTTTGCCTTTTTTCTAAGTCTGACTTTTCTTAATAAAAAAATCACAGTGAAAGAATATGTAATTAAAATTTATTAAATTTTTGAAGCGTTAAGAAATGAAGCACATGCTTCAGCAATAACTAGTGCATGTTAGTGGATTCTAGTAACAAAAGTGGAAAACATTCGTAGGTCAGACAGCAGCTAACGTTCTAAAAAGCACCCAGTTCACAGCATATCCAAAATCTAGGCTAACATCTGTGCTTTGAATTGTTGGGCTTGTAGGTTCTCATATTGATGCTTAGGTACACTGTCTGGATATGCCAAAGTCACTGTTGAGAGACCCCTTTACAGTTCACCTCTCGATCTGACCACAGAATACCTATCAAGAGCAGAAGTCTAATAAAGAAGTATTGGGGAGATTTGGTGGAGTTGTGCCCTTTTGCTCAGCATCCAGCTCTATCACCCTTACTTACAAGCAATTTCTCTGAGAAAAAGCACTGCTTTCCTTGGGTAATCCATACAGGCAGGGTGTGTATCAGCCTAACCTGCTAAAGCACCAGGTCACTCAATAACAGAGCGGGTCATACTTCATACTCTATTGGAGTCATATCTGGGATTCATTTCTAATTCTGCCGTCTTCTCCTTGAAACAAACTTAATTTAATCTTAACCGTCAATACAACAAGAATGCTAACGTCTGCACTGTCAGGCTGTTGAGTGTATTAAGTAGAATGGAAAGCATACAGGCCTGTGACAGTGCCTTGCCTAGATAGCAGGCTTTACATAAAGGATGTACTGACTTAGATGTCAATGGCTTTATTTTCTCTATTATAACTTTGGCCATAGAATTCTAGTAGTAATCTCAAGTACAACTTGAAGGAGTTGCTTCTCTTCTTCTGACATTTATATTCTATGAATGAACTCAAATTGTCAGATCTGCCAGCAGAGACTTTCCTGCTGAGCCATCTTGCTGGACTTAAACATGTCAAGTTTAATAACTGTTCACACTGAATAAAATCCACCCACTTATATTACTGATACTACAAGTATTACATGTTAGATATTGTACAGGAAAACGTGCATTTTTATATTGATAGCATAGTGTAGATTTTCTTAGAGACTTGGATTAAGATGGAGCCAGTATGAGATCCTAAATTGAAAGTTTTAGTTTTAATTAAAAATGTACAAGGAAAAAAGTAGGAGCAATTGAACCATTCTGACATTCAGAAAGGAACATTAGGATAATTTGTTTTTAGACCTGTCAATATCCCTCTAAATATCTAGGAGAAACATAGGAACTTATAGCCAACTATATATATATGTTATGACAGACATCACAATTCCACTATGTACACTGGAACCACCAAGTAGATAGTGCACCTCTATGTAAGCTCACAGAGACTACTAACTCAAGTCCCAGATAGAGTCTCCCCATATTTATTAAAATAAGACAAACATAGAAAAGACATGATACAAACAGTAAAGAATGGGTTAAAACATATTTCCTGTGTGTAATGATAGAAAAGGATGCCTTTTTTTGTACATGGTGTTACTAACAATTTGGGTTTTCAGATTTTTGCAGAAAAGGAAAACATAACTACAAATAAAACAACCTTGAGAGAAAGCATCAAAGCTTCTATTTTTACTTTTAGCTCTTTCTTTTAGGCATAATATAAATAATTAGTGTATTCCTGAGGAAATAGGATTTTGTTTCTTCTTGCTTGTTTCACATTGTACAATTTTCTTAGCTGCATAAAAAGCCTTCAAAAATCCTTTCATTTTAACCACTTACAAAATAATAATCACCTATAATTTTTGTCCCTGTTCTTATAATAAGGTGAAGTTCAGTTCAAACTACTTATACAAGCAAAGTCAATATTTCATTGTCCAGCTTTTGCCTATAAAATCGACCTGTGTAAGTCCCTTTTGTAATTCATGTCAGAAGAGAAACACTGAACATCCTGTGGATACCAGGCCCAGTTTTCCACTTTCCATGAGCAGACTGTGCAACCAACGTCATTTTGCTTTGCAGAGTTTCAGTGTATAGTTAGAGTGTTCCTACGCAGAAGGAGAATTGCATTATGAACATCTTATTTGGTCCTTACTCTCCCTTCAATGTTCTCCTTCCTGCTATGCATGCTCTCTTTTATATTAGGTTTGCAGTAGATGTGCTCAGGCTGTACAGCAAGCAGCAAAAGGACCTTTGCTTTAAACATTTGCTGTCCCTTTCAACTTTCACCTTCTCTGCCACCAATAGTTCTAAGACCTAGTTTGCTGCTTCCCGATAGTCTTTCAAAAGCCCAGATCAAACCTCATTGTAGTGTACCTTACAAACTCCTGATTCCTTTGACATACAGATACACACATAAAATCTCTCTGTCTTTCTCTTTCACACAAATACACACATATATGTGCTCTCTCTCTCTCTCTCTCTCTCTCTCTCTCTCTCTCTCTCTCTCTCTCTCTCTCTCTCTCTCTCTCACACACACACACACACACACACACACACACACACACACGAGGGTACAGCATAGCAGGAAAAGCACTTTCAGTCTTGTCTCCTAACCATACCTTGGTGCTCTAATCAAGCTGATCTGTCCTTTTTGTCCCCAGTCACAGCCGATGTCATCACATCACTGTCTTTACCTGTTGTTCCCAATACCTGGAAGACTCTTTTATTTTTATGAACATCACTTTCTCCATGAAAACTTTGCAGCTTCTAATAGACAATAGAGTGTGCCATTAATTGTATTAATTATATGCCTCAGGTGAATTCATATCAGAAATTCCCTCCTTGCCTTTTCTTGATGAGGTCGCTCCTGGGTCATCCCCTATTCAGTGATAACAGATTTGGCCATGGCATCTGCTTAATCCAACAAGAAGAGACTGGCATCGGCACTTAGCTCTTGCAAACAAAATCTTTGACAGAGAGCAAACAGACTAATCTGATTTTCTATTTCTCTGCCAGTGACACAGGGCAAATCATAAGTGGTAATATAAAGAATTTAATACCATTTTCAGAGTATTGTAAATGCTTAATAAACTTGTAAAAACCTTGGTAGTCATGTTGCAAGGATACAACTATAGTAGAGCTGTTAGAACACAGAAGGGTGCAGACAGGTACATTCAGACAGACTAGTAAAGCAGTAGATACTTTGTGAAAGAAAATTATTTTGTATCTAATAGCTAATACAGCACTAGACTTTGTAGACATTATAGACCAGGGGAATAGTAGCCTTGTAGCCTGGCTGTCTATTAATTCTGTTAAAAAGTAACATAGAAAAATTGGTTTATGTTTCCAGTACTTACTGTATTCCAGTATTGTGCGTGGAAGCATGCATAAGAAAAATCATGCTGGAGTAACAACAAAATTTGGTCTTTAGTTTAATATTAATGACATTTATTCATTGACTGCCAACATTGAATAACTGAAAAAAAAAAAAAAAGATTCCAACTGATTGACTCACAAACCCACTGTTAAAATTGTCTTAAGAAAACCCTGGAAGGAAACTCAGATAATGACCTCACACAACCAACATCTCTTATAGAGCAAGCAATGTCTACTCTTCATGGAGCAAAACATGGAAGAAAAGGAGATACAAGCAGAGACATGTTCAGGTTCTGTACCAAGTGAATCTGTGTTCTGAAACAATGTTGCACTTGAAAAGAACAATTGTCCAGAGAACAATAAAGACAACTTGAGAAAAGTATACTTGAGACTTAACAAAACACTTCCTAAAAATTAGTATTTGTAAAGTATCCAATTTATTGTGGTGTTCTACATGATGATAATAGTCAATAACAGAAATGGTGGTTTTTGAGGCGAATCCATTTTAGCACTAAGAGACGCAGTTTTAAATGGAAGGGTCACTGACAGTTTTTATTTATGCTACTAATTTATAAGATGAATATACATATTTTTGTTTTTCATAGGATAAATAAAATCTATTTCTTGCACTTAAATATGTTTGGAGCTGACTGGAATCTAGATTGAAAGATTAGTTTTGGTTTAATTAGTGTTGTTTTTCAAGTAGGAAGTGTTCCCTGGTTATAACAACAAATTTAATGAAAATCTGTTAATACTCCAAATTCAGTACAGTATTACAAAGTTATGGGAATATTTCTATTTAGATTCATCCTTCATAATCAGTAAGCAATAAATGCTATTCTGTTTTATATATTTTTGTATTAACAATATCTTTAATTTATTTGCTAAAATACCAAGGGTATGGATCAACATAATTAAAACCAACCTCTTTCTCCTCCTCTTTCCTCTCTTTCCCTCTCTTTCTTTTCCTCTCTCTCTCAAATCTTCAATGGGCAGGAGTAGAAAATTAGGCCATCTGAACAGAATAATTTAGGAACAAATAAAATTGGGGTGGCTGTGTTTGCAATAAGAGAGTCTTTCTAATGATATTACTTTGAGGATGCCATCAGAATATGATTATACAAGATAAGATAACAAATATTAAGCTATCAGCATCCACTCTCTGCCCTCTTGTGGTGGGTATTGCCAACTAGCAAATATGAGATTAAGTTATGAATCAATCAGCAATGTTGATCAATTAAAATAATTCTCATACTGTGTCTAATATGATGAAAATCTGTACAAAAATACTATTTCTTTTTCTTTTAGTGGTATTTTAATATAATTTTAAATACACTGATTTTAATTTTGCAATTGTATTATTCAAATCACTAACATAAAAGTGCCTGATTGGAAATAAACCAGGGGATCTAATTATACCCCCCAGATGCAGAAGCACTTCCCCACTTTTTCATATTCTGTTCACTGTAATCAGGTGGCTTTGTTGTGCTTATTTAGAAATACAAAGAATTTGGGGGAAATCAGTGCATTGCATAATTACTGCATTTATCTACATTTATCTGTTGTATTTGGGACTACTTAATGCTGGACAATTCTGCTTTGAAGCATTGATTTACTCTCCAGACGCTGCATTTATTCAAACATTAATTGAACGTCTGCATTTCTTTGTATACAACACATGCCATTAACAGCACTTTGTCATCCTTTTGTAAGGAAGGCCTGATATTAAAGCTTTATGAAGCTGCTTATGTGATATGAGTAGAGGGCCAATAATGGCAGTCTTATGCAAGCTCCTGTTATAGAACACCTTTCCTAGATGTTTCTTGAAATACCACATTTTCAGTTTATTAATTTCCCTAATATCCCTTCATCATTTTAGTCCAGATTTCCTAGGAATGCCTGGAAAGAAGTTGAGAACACACATAACCTCTCTTGCTCTCCCTTGTTCTCTCCACCTCCCATGTCCTTTTGGTCCATTTTGCTTTTTCCCTGCAAACAAATAGGATTCGATTTGTATTCACTATGTATGAAATGACTTTTCTCTGGAATAGACAGGGCAGGTTAAGGCCTGTAAATACAGCCGCTCATGGCCTTTCCTGCTTCAAGGGATAAAGAAGCACTCTTTAATAGTGCCAGGAAGAGCTAATGATGCCTGCAATATTTCTAATATGCATATAATTATAATGCGATCCACTAATTTTTACTAATGATAAAGTTTGCTGGCTTAAATTAAGTCTGTGATTTAGTTCATTTCTTCCTCTCTGTTGTTTTAAATATTCATTATGAATAGTTTCTATTCATTTGACTTCAACCAGAAGAAACCATATTTGTGAGTTTAACTATATAACAAACAAGTCCAAAAAGCAATCACTTATTACCTGTTGTTACATGTGTACATGTATGCCTACTAACTACAGTCACTCAACTGACAAAATTCTTTTTTATTAACTGTGCTAGAATCAGTGAGAGCTCTGGAGGCTGCCAACCCTCAAATTAAATGCCCTGGTATAGAAATGCTCTGATGGATGGGTGACATTCTGTAAAGTTGCTTTTAAATAGAAAGAAAGGGGAAATGATGGGTGACATTCTGTATGCTCTGAATGTGTTGCTCTGATTGGTTGATAAATAAAATGCTGATTGGCCAGTAGCCAGGCAGGAAGTATAGGCAGGATAAGCGGACAAGGAGAATTCTAGGAAGAGGAAGGCTGAGTGAGAAGACACCAGCCAGCCGCCCAAAGAGCAACATGTAATGGAACAAAGATAAAGGCACAGAACACGTGGCAAAACACAGATTAATAGAAATGGGTTAATTTAAGATATAAGAGCTAGCTAGCAGGAAGCCTGCCATGGATTTAGTTGAAAAATAACATTAGCCTGTGTGTAGCACAAATCTTAAAAGTCCTTATTAATAAAAACAAACCTGAAGCCAGGTACTGGGGTGAATGCTGGAAGATCAGAGAAGCAGAACAAGCCACAGCTACCTCACCTTGCCAATTCCTCAGCTGATCCTGTTTCCTCAGACTGGGAAGCCTCTAAGTCCTCATCCAGAATGAATCTCAGCTGAACTGCTGCTAAAAGCCTATAAGCTTAATCAGCTCTAGTTCCTGGTTTTCACGCCCTATATACCCTTCTGCTTTCTGCCATCACTCCCTGGAATTAAAGGCGTGAGTCACCATGCCTGACTGTTTCCAGTGTGGCTTTGAACTCACAGAGATCTGGATGGATCTCTGTCTCCAGAAGGTTAGGATTAAAGGTGTGAGTGCCACCATTTTCTGGCCTCTGTATCTAGTGGCATTTATGTCCTCTGACCCCAGATAAGTTTATTAGGATGTACAACATATTGGGGGACACAATATATCACCACACCTGTGTGTGTTTATTTGGGTCTGAGCAGCTGCAGGACTGTGGGGCTGCTGGAGCCAGGTGGGACCAGAAAAACCCTTCAACTAGAGTGCCCTCAACAATTCTGCTTACAAATTATTGACTCAATCCACAAGATGTTAGGAAGTACATGTCTTTCACATGAGTGAGGGAGAACAGTAGCAATACTACCACATCCACTTTCTCCCAAGCATCTCTGCTCTAGAATACAATTGCTATGGTTTGCTGCATTCCATGAGCACACTGTTCTCCTTTGTGTCCTATTACACATTCTCTCTTCTAATTACCTAGTTTGCTACTGAACTGAGTTCACAACTTATTCTATACCTTTGCACTTCTGACAAGAAGCATCCAAAAGAGTGGTATTTAAACTGAAGTGCAGAGGTCAAATCTCAGTCCGCTAAGACTGAAAATAAAGGACTTTCAAAAGCAAAGTGACATGATGAATGTGAGGACATTCTGATGGTTGGACACAGCCATAAAAAAAATTCAAGTTCTTAGAGGAACTGGTTCTATCTTAGGGGCTATACCTATTGCTTAGTTAGGGAAAACTCAACTTTCTTATCATCAAGAGCCTCAAATTGCAGTGAATACATTTGGCTTCAGGGAGGAAGAAAGAGGCAAGAAAGGAAGAGAATAAAGAGGAGGGGAGAGAGAAAGAAGGAGAAGAAGAATAAAGAGGAAGGAAGAAGAAGGAGAAGAGGGGAGGAGGAAAGTCAAAAGGAGGAAGAGGAGAAGAAGAAGAAATAATGAACAAATATTGGGCAAATATAGTGCTGTCCTCTATAATAAAACTATCAGAGAAACTTAAATCCAGGTAATTTGGGTATCTCAGTTTCATTCTTAGCAAGATATGGGATCAGATAAAGCAATTTAAGAATTGAGTATTAAGTTCAGATTATAGTTTGGTGAGATTACTATTTATTCCACACTACTGTAAAGAAATGATTCAATGGGAATTTAAACTGGATGACTTAGCAGTGGTTACTTCTACAATGTGGTTTAGACATGATTAGTTCAAAAAGAAGAGTGACGATAGAAGAAAGAAAAGAAGAAGGAAAGAAGATTCAAGATATGTAGAGAGGCAGGTATGGTGGTTCACTCCAGTAATTCTAACAGTAAGAAAGGTGAGGCAAGAAGACTGACATAAATTCCAGACCAGGCTTTAGATTGAGACCTATGTAGAGAATATGTGGTAAGCTGTTGGTAGGGACCAATGGACAATAGGTCTAAGTATCAAGAAGAAATGAAAGACAGAAAGGTTTTCAGTAGTTTGAGAAGGGTATATGTTGGTTGTTGGTGCCAATAGATGAGAAGAGAGAAGAACAGAAGGCCTCTCCATGCGATATTGGAGATGATAACAAACTCCATGCTCCCGTGGCCGGTTTTCCTGCACTACCCTGGAAATAAAATACTTTAGTGAGCAACACCATTTTACTATTGAAAATGCTTACTTGACAAACAGGACACCTCCCAGGGTCACAGCTCTTTTGGTTATGAGGCCATCATTTCATAATAATATGTGTTACATCAATTTAAAAAAAACATTTTGCATGCATTATAAAATTTAAGGGATGCTTTCAAGGACATTGATTAAGATAATTAAAGTATTAAATATTGATATGTACAGAAATCACTGATATGTAAGATTTATAAGTTTTAAAACTGAAAAGAAAACCATCCTTCTAGGTAGATTCCTACCCAAAGGCAGGGCTGGGATCCTGTCATTACAATGGTCTCTCAGAGAACCTTCAGCTTTCTTTACTTTCAAAAACTCTTATTCCTCCACATAACCTATTCCATAAATTAACATAAATCTCAAGTCACAGCGTTTTTGAGATTTTACAACCAATCTTCACCTTTCTCTTTTGCAGTCATATTTTCTTTCACAGATACTCATTTTTATGCAACACGGACATTTATATTTCTTTATTATAGTCCATTTAAAAATGTGAGACTCTATCTTATATTCTTAGGTTCTTCAGTATGCATTTTTCAAAAATAGGTATTTTGTTACCCAACCAAAGTAGAATGATCAAGCACAGGCTAAGGATGGGTAAAATAATATTCTCTGAGATTCTCCTCACATTAATTTTCTAACCATTTCAATGATGCCCCAGGCTTCTAGTTTTATTTTAATCAAGGACTGGATTAAGGTTCTTGAGTTGAATTAACCTGTCATATTATTGTACTTTATTTAATAAAGAGCATTTTGGGGAAGGGTGGCTGGCCTTAATATATTTTTAAACATTTGTTTTATTTGTATTTATATGTGTGGGTGTATGTGTGTGTGTATGTGTGTGTGTGTGTGTGTGTGTGTGTGTGTGTGTGTGTGTGTACATATATACAGTTGCTCATGAAGGCTAGAAGTGGATGTTAGATTTCCTGGAGCTGGAGTTAAAGGTAGTTGTGAACCAAACTATGGTTTCTGCTAAAGTAACACCTCTCTTAACTGCTGAACCATCTATCTAGCTCCTGAACTTGATATATTGAAGTACAGTGAGGACAATAACACAGTATTTTGGAGATTGGACAGTGTGCCATAGAAGTGACATTGTGGCTCCTTTAGCTCATTATATTGGAGCACTTACTGTCAACCTTCTCAATACTGGTAATGACTCTGCTTGTATTATCAAAGTAACTACTGCCAGATTTTCTCAAGACTCTTTTTCATATTTTTTTAAAAATCTTAATGACACAAATTCAGCATGATAATTTGTAGAATATTGATTCTAATTTTCAATTACTTAAGATAGGTTTTAGAGTTTTATTTTGATACAAAAGCCTGTACATTGCAACTGACGGCAACTTTATTCATGATTACCCAAACTGAAAGCAACCATGCTATTCTTCAGCAGCTGAATGAACTGTGGCACATCTAAACCCTGAAATTTTATGCAGTGTTCAAAAGAACGAGAATAATGGAGGACTCTTGAATGAATATTTCTAAATGAAAGAAACTGATTTATGAAGGTTATACACATATACTGTACTCTGGGAAGGAAAAATGATTGACACAGTGAAAGGGCCAGTGGTTGGAAGGGTAAGATTAGAGAGAGAACAGATCAGGAAAAGCACGAAGGATCGTTAGCATGGTGAAATTTTTTTTTATATGATATAATATGAGGTGCTTGTATGTTACTCAATTCCATAAGAATGAAAAACCATCTAGAATATTTTTTTTGAGACAGGGTTTCTCTGTGTAATTTTGGTGCTTGTCCTAGATCTCGCTCTATAGACCAGGCTGCCTTTGAACTCACAGAGATCTGCCTGGCTCTGCCTCCTGAGTGCTGGGATTAAAGGCGTGTGCCACCACCACCCAGCTTGGAATAAATTCCTATGTATACTCCTGACATCAGCGTCTATGATGTATCCATTAGGCTTCTCAGTGATAGGAAGTGTTGAGGAAAGGAGTATAAAGCTGTCCCTACACCTTGTTGTCAATTCTGCTGAGAATCTAAAGCTGCTACAGAGCAATTCAGCCATTGCAAGAAGGAAACTCTACTATTGCTAAGCCAAACTATACATATCCCAACATTAGATGTCAACAGTGGACCACTTCATGATAGTGTAAATTAATTAAACAAGTAATTACTGAGTGTAGCTCTATGATGGCTACAATTGCTTATAAGAATGCTACAAACAGGTTTCAATATGATAGCGAACAAAATAGTTGTGTGAATATCTATTTTGTCTCATGTGGTACTAAATTCCTAAGAGACAAGGAAGAGATATTTTGACAGGTTAGCATATAATCAAGTAATTAAAAATATGAAGCTTTGGAGAAAACTATTTCCAATGGATTAAAATTGAAAAGAAAAAACAAAAGTGAACAAATATATATCTATACCTATATCTAGATGGATGGATAGATAGATGGATGGATGGATAGATGGATGGATGGGTGGATGGATGGAAGGGTGGATGGATAGACAGACAGACAGACAGACAGACAGATAGATTAGATAGATAGATAGATAGATAGATAGATAGATAGATAGATAGATAGATAGATAGATGATAAGATAATACACAGATAGATTTAAAAGATTTTAAACATATTTAGGGATGAAATGATCTTGTTTGAAAAGCATGTTTGATATACTCGATAGTAAATCTGGAGAAGTAAGTTGGGCAAAGATATTTAGAGATTCTGAGTAGTGTAAAAGAGAAATGGGTGCTGTTTCCTCTAGGAAGGAAGAGTCATTGAAGAAAGGCTTTGAACAGGCCTGAGTTCTGTAAGGGATGTGTTTAGAGTAAAAGGTGAGTTTAGAAGATTCAGGGACTGTGAAGACAAAGTTTATCATGTTGTAATAGTAAGCGTAAAAAACTGTTTCAAAAACTTCCATCAGGAAGGGCAGTGGAGGATCCCCATGGAAAGCCTACAAGTGTAAAATTTTCTTCCTTTTTCAGATAGTCTACTCTAAGTTTCTTTTGTCTTTGATTAAATAAACTGTCTTAGTTCCAGCAGCTATTATAAAGGATCAAAAATGAAGAGGCTTAGAATCATCAAAATTTATTTCTCACCATTGGGGAGGCTCGAAAGTCCTGGATCAAGGCAGAGATCAAAGTATGTGCTCTATGAAGTCTATTTCATAGGGGCACCAATCCCATTTCCAAGGGCTTCACTCTCATAACTCAATCACCTCTCTACGTTCTCACTTCTATATCTTCTTACATTAGGAATTAGATTCCAATGTATAACTCTGGGAAATGGAAGACACAGGCATTCTGTCTACAGCAAGAATCTAAATGGAGACAGTATGGAAATGCCCTGTAAACACCATGTCCTAAATCCCTCATGAATTCTAACATCCTCAGTTTTTCTCCTTCAAAATCCCTACAATCCTCTCTAACAAAAGATTAACTGAGCAAAAATGATTCTCTTTAAAGGATGTTGAAGCATTAAAATTTAATCTCCTCCAAGTACTAACTTCTACTTACTAGAATCATTTTTAAAAGGTCAAAATCATGCTAGCAAAGTGTTAAACTTCTGCAGCAAGGCAAAGGTTTTCCCAGATGGACACTTTGAACAAATATTCAAAACATTTCTACACAATAGAGAAGCAAATGGCTGTACCCTAGATTTCTTCTTTGAAATGCTCATCTTCCTTTGTCTCCTACATTAATATCTTTGTGATGGGCTTTTTTTAACAGCATTAGCATGACATTAAAATGCCTATTTAGTACATTTCAAACTGCTGACATCTTCATCAATACCAGTTTCTTTGTCTGAAGAATTATGGTAGTAATATAAGCCAAGGCCCATCTTCTTAGTTTGACAGTAACTAACTTATTACTAAAATGTACTGGACTGGCAAGTCTTATAACAGGAGTTTAGCCTGTACCAGGAAATTTCACTAATTCCCATCAAAGTGTACAGGACAAAAAGCATAAGGCAGTCTGAAGACCTCAGTTTATTTCCCCTTACAAACTGTCACTAATGGTTAAAAAGAGCTTATTCACTCCATTATAAGAACACAATTAGTTATATTTCTCAAAGGATCAATACTAATCATGCTGTGTAAGTAACCCAGAGCACTTGGTAAAAAAACAGAGGTGGTGAACTCAGTTCTGAAGACAAATTTAAAAAAAAATCTTAGGCAAAAATTATAACGAGAAGACGTGTATCCCTTTTAATATTAATGCACAGGTATTGTGTGAATCTTGTCAATATTAACATGCAATACTTATCACTGCCTAGTGGAATGTCTCTCTCATTCAGGTGTTATCACTATCTGGTATATTATTTCAAAATACGTTTCCGATGCCTTTCATTGTGGAGAGAGGGTTGGAGTTTTGAGAGGTTAAAGGGCTGCAAGATTTCTGAGTGAAAACAACAAGGTCACATGTACTTGGCAAATGCGGTTTAGAAAACAGGAGGGAAATGTTGGAGGTAGGAAGAAATAGAATGCAACGCAGTGAGGCAGGCCCAGCGCAGGAGAGCAGAGGGTGAACGCCAAATTGATTTTACAGAGAAGCACAGGTCAGCTCCCACTGCACTCTTCCAGCATCAATGGACTTGGTATTTATTGCTTTCCTTCCCTTGTGGAATGCAGGAAGACACACTCATTAAACTGCACGAGATTTCAGGAGAATTTTAGCCACACAGCCTCAGACAGCAAACAGTGAGGACTGTGCAACCTGCAGAAATGGTATCTATCCTATTAGTTTTCAGTCGGCGTGTTTGAAACATGGATAAACAGTATTCAAACTTTCCCCATGATTTAATGAATCCTTTTTCCTCAAGACTGTATTTAATATTTCTTAAGTGTTTTAGACATTGATGTAATTTGTTTTTGTGTTTGAGTATGTGATCACTGACCAGATATATGATTATAGGGAATCAAGGAAGGAGATAAATATGTCTCAGATCAATTGGAAATAGTCATACAGTAGATTATCACAGTGCTTAGATGAAGAGCAAAATTAATCACTTTCTCAAAGCTGCTTCAACACATGTTAAACAATCCTTGGTGCTAGCCTCAAGCTGACCATTGTGCTAACGTGTCTCAAAATAGTATGAACATGGAGTTTTAGTACCAGAGTGTTAGTCAGTTCCCTGTGACTACATCAAATTACCAGAGGTAGGATACTTAGAAAGTAGTCTGTTGTTTTCTCACAGTTTTTGGAGGTTTCACTCTATAGGTCACAGTTTCTTTGCTCTTAGGCCTGTGCATATCAGGTTGGTGGCAGGATATGAAGGCTGTTCACCTCACCATAACATCACACTGTCCCCTTCAAGACTATATCTCCAGTGTCCTAAGACTTCAGACCGGGCCTGACCCCTCAAAGGCCCCGTCACACGCAATATCACTGCCCTAAACACATTTAATACATAGGTCTTCTCTTGGATAAATAGGGTCTGAATTGTTGAACAGAGTGAATGTAAAGCTTGTGCATGAAAAGAAATGCACCACAGAAAAATGGAAAACAGAGAGATTGGAAGGGAGATATGTTGCTACTCTTATAACATTGGCATCATCTGTAAATATTGTGAAATCTGTGCCAATCGGATGTCCTTTGCACGGTCACATCACATTGTGTTGTATACATTAAGAACTCTTGTTTTCTATGTTCTACAGCTTTAAAGACAAATTATCTTTGATTTGTTCATAGTCACAACTGATAGCCACGAAGTCACTTAAGGATATCAGTTTTGTTTTGTTTTTGTTTTTTGTTTTTTTGAAAAATTGGCCCAACTCTTTTCTTAGAAGAGTCTCAAAAACTAAGAGTAATGTATCTATTCACTCTGAATTGCAATCTAGGTTGAATTCATATCCCACTCAAATCCCTACCCCACATGTGTACCCTATCATATCACAATGAAAAATAGGGATAAATTATGTTCATTCTACTCCATTCACTGAGATAAGAAAGTAGATGTATCCATTTCCTGAGGTTGCCAACAATAGGAAAGGGAATAAAAAGAGGGTTTTGATTTACTCTGATCTAACTAGAAAATAAACTTAATCACAGCACCTGTTACAGGAACGCCATAGTTAACCTGGCACTTCAGTGACTGCGTTGGGGAGAGTGGAGCCGCTGATGGCAGGTACCTCAGAAAGCATGATGGAGCTTGCAGATTCATTCTTGCTCTTGAGGTGAAGTATTTTAACCAGTGAGTTCACATTTGAACCATAATTACCCCATTATGCAATAAAGCTAATTTTTTTTGTTTTAGAACTATACAAATGGCAAAAAAAAAAATCCCAGAATGAAACATCCCCTTTAAAGTTGACCAATGACCAATAATCATGTACAGTTACAATTAACAATACTCAACTGAGTTCTTATTAATTTGTTCTTTGACAATTTCATGCATTGATATGGTGCATTCTGATTGCTCTTACCTTCCACCCCCCATTAATCTCACATTTTACATGCCTGTAAGACTCCTTTCCATGTTCATGACTTGTTTTGTTCTGTGAGCCCCTGAGTATAACCAGGGATGCTCATGGGTGTGGAGCTGTCCAGTGGAGCTTGGTGAGCACACCCATGGGTTCATTATTGAAGAAAATAACTCTTCCTTCGCCAGTGTCCATCAGTAGCCAATAGTTCCTCATATAAATGGCGAGCTCCTTCAGGCCTCCGCTCTCCATGGCTGAATGCTGACAGGCTCCACTTTGCACCATCCCAGTGACTTCAGGTAGCCTACTGTAGTCACTGTAAGTCTTAAATGTGGGCTCTGCAACAGTGCATTACCATGATCTCTCTATGGCTGTCATGGATCAGTTCACAGATGTGAAATCAGTCCCAGGCTCCCACATGGGTTCCTAATCTCTTATTCAAAGCGGATGAAGCACTGTCCAGGGTGGAACTCACTTGATAACCCTTCCAGCTACTCTCTCCTCTCTAACACAACTCCTCTCTAACCTTATTACTTAAGCTCATGTCTTGCTCTTCCTCATCCCATCTCTATAAAATTTTAATTATGCTACTATCTCCACCCTCTATTTTTTGTTAAATTAAATTCCATTTCTCTTCTCTTCCGGGCCTTATATTGCTGCTATAGCAAATTACCCACACTTTGCTGTTTACAATAGCACACATGAGTTATCTCATAGTTCTGCAAATCAGATGTTCAGGGGAAGCTCAAGTGGATTCTTTGATTATTTTGAAATCAAGGTGCCAGCCATCTGGACTCTCTTAAATAAACTCTGAAGTAAAAAATTTCATCCACTTCCAAACTGGTGCAAGTGATCAGCAGAATCCAATTTCTTGCTGTTGTCTTCTCAAGTTCTCTAGTTTTTTTTAGATTTATATACTCATTTTCTACCCGTCATCCAGAAGACGTTCTCAGCTTTAGAGACTATTACCATTCCTTGACTTATGCCACCCTCCATTTTCCAAGCCTGTATGGAATTCTTATAGAAAACAGAGAGACCCTGTTGTAGCTGAAGTTTTCCTGGTCCTGCCTGGCCCACAGTCAGGACAAATCTCTCCCACTCGCATCCCCCAAGTAAAAATACAGAGACTTATATTACTTATAAACTGTATAGCCATGGCAGGCTGCTTGCTATCTGTTCTTATATCTTAAATTAACCCATTTTTATAAATCTATACCTTGCCATGTGGCTTGTGGCTTACTGGTATCATAATCATGCTTCTCCTCTTGACTGCTGGCAGTGTCTCCCTCTCAGCCTTCTTCCACCCAGCATTCTCCTCTCTCCTTGTCCCATCTACACTATCCTCCCTGTCTGGCTACTGGCCAATCACCGTTTTATTTATCAATCAATCATAGCAATATATATTCACAGCATACAGAACATCCCACAGCATTTCCCCTTTTCTGTTTTTTCAAAAAGGAAGATCTTAACTTTAACATAGTAAAATTACATATAACACAACAAGTATCAAGCAAGAATTACAGTTATAATATCTAATCTATTTATAATATCTAGTGTATTTGTACTTGGCAGAATTAAAGAAGATATCCTATCTATCCTCTATTTGTGAGTCTAAGGTTTTATATCTAATTTATCTTTTATTATAACTAAGGAAATTATAACTATCTAGTCCTGTACTCACACCAAATCCTCAGGATGGTTATTCAAAGGACCATCTGAACCCTGTGACATGCTGTAATTCCTTGAAACTGCACACCATCATTGTTTTCAAGGTTCGTATGTTTAAGGACAGTCCTATGGCAGAATCCTGATGCTATTGCATCCACAGGAAGAAGGACTGACTACTTACTCAACAGTGAACTACCACTGTGAAATCTGACCCTGAGAGTTTGCTGTGCAAGAATTATGGAAGCAAGAGACTTATGTTAATTAAGTAGGTGGAACAGTTATGGGACAAAAAGTAAGCAGAGACAGCTGTCTTTTGATCATTTCTCGCTTAGTTTGTGGACCTCGGACAAGCTCCCTAAGTCCCACCAGATGATGTTGGGAAGCTTGGCATTTGTAACTCGTGAGTTTAGGACATAGCTCTCATAAATAAAGAGAAGCACAAAGAAGACAAGGAAACAGGTTGAAGCTTGCCCTTTGGTGACTCTGGTGGCTTTGTGGCACATGAGTTGGTTTAAAATAAGGCTGGGGCTCATCAAAGAGAAGATCTAAGGTTACTGGCACATGCATCCTATGGTTTGTTAGTTTAGGTGAATTAAGTCACACACTGTTGCCAGGGGAAAGGTAGAGGAAGGAACAAAATGAGCAGCTATTTCCAGTTACTCCTTTATAGATGTTTAGCTCTCAGTGAGTATAAGGGTCGTCATAAGCCTTCTTTTTCATGTACAGTGTGATTCAAGTGTTTTAAAATACATTTTTTTAAATGCAGACTGATGTTGAATTTAAAACCAACCCTGGCAAATGTACCAATCAAGATGCAGTTATCTTTCCTAACATGGGTTCTTTGTAGGTGCGGGGGTTTCTTTGTTGTGGATGCTGAGACTATATAGAGGACATTGGTCTCTGTTAGGGCACCTTTGTAAGCTGTCCTCAAGGCTTTGTGGAACAATGGTAATCTTTCCTTTATGTGCTCACTGTACAGGCCACATAAAATCCAAGTCATGATTTTTGTTTGTATCCCAGTCCAGACACCAATTACATGTAATTCTTTACCTCTGTGTTCTTTAAGCACTAGGAACACTGGGTTGTGATGTTCATGAGAAGTCCTATTTGAATAAGCTTGTTAATTGCCTGCATCAAATCCTCTGTATTTCCATTGATTTTTTTATCTGCTTAATCTATCTATAAGTAAGAGGTGTGTTAAAATCAACTTTTTTTCAGAGCCTCCTTCTATTTACTTCAAATTTACTTGCTGTGCTTTAAAGCTCTATTATGGGATACATAGAACATTTGAATATCATCCTGATAAATTGAATCTTTATCAAAACAAAGTAGACCTCTTTGTCTCCATTAATGTCATTCTTCCTCAACAAACTGCTTGGTCTGGTAATAACATAGAAGCAACCAGCATAAGTTTTTGGCTATTTGATTTCTTTCAAGCATTCTGTTTTCTTTCAATTGTTCCTATTTTAAGAATACATGGAGTTGTCTTTAGTCATAGCCTTTTACCTGTATAATTTTCATGATTTAATTAGAGTGTTAACTTCATTGAGATTATTCAACTTCATTGAGATTATTCCATTAAAGAACGCATTCTATGGGCTTCTGGACTTTTGTTGTTTCCTCATTGAGGACTCCTAGAGCAGTGCCTGAAACAAAACAAGTGTTCAAGACATGTTTCTTAGATGAAGGAGTGAGTGAATGGCTTGGGTACCCTTACTTTGATTTCTACAATGTCTCTTTCCCACCCAGACGCAATCGTGTTTGGTAGTTAAGAGTTTCCAGTGTTCAGCTAGAGACATGGCTCAGCAGTTGAGAGAACTCACTGTCATTGCAAAAGACTTGAGTTTGTTTCCCAGCATTTATATTAGGCCAGCTCACAGCTGCCTACAACTCCAGCTCCAGGGAATCTGGTGGCCTCCTCTGGCCTCTGGGCACCATACACACATGCAGGCAGAATGCACATACACAAAAAAAGTGAAAACTAAAACTAAAGAGTTAGCAATCTGATGAGAGACAGAAGAGGTGATATCCCAGCATCAGCACCTACCAGTTCTATGACCCTGAGCAACTTGCTTTAGTCTTCTATGCCTGGGTTACTTCTGTGAAAACTTGGATGACAGGGTAGTCTCCTAGGATTGTTGTGAGAACTGAATAAGCAGAATCTTGTACACAGCGTGTGCCATGTCAAGGCTGGCTGGTGTCCCCTCCCTCATTACATTGAAGCATAAATACTTCTTACTTTTTCAAACATTATTCTGACTAGTTACCTATACAAAGTATAAAATTAGTGTCAATTGAACTCTGATTATATCTAACATATCTTCAGTTGAGCATAAGATTATACTTGTAGATATGTTTAACCCTTATATTAGACAGGAGTTCATTTATACCACCAGTGCTTACATACATAATTCATCTTCATTAATATGTAGGCATCATTCCTCCTCTCTTTCTCTCCAACTTGATTTTGAAACTCCTTTCAATTATCTTGAGCCTACACATTTTGTTTGATGTTTCTAAGTAGGAATATATATATATATATATATATATCACTAGGAATTCATTACTTTGTTAAAATTCCTCTTTAATCTGATTTGAAAAAATTCTAAATCATTATCACTTTAAATATTGCTGGTCCTTCCCTTTATTCCTCTTCTTTTCAGAACTCCAATTAATTGCATGTTTTACTCTTTCACTCAGCATTCCAATTTCCATTGCTCATCTCTAACACACTCTGCATTTTGTGAATTCAAGCTCCCTTTTTATTCTCCAGGTTCACTAATATAACAGGTACTTCCTTTAGCTATATAGAAATTTTCCAGGTGCTATATATTTTGTTTAAAGGATATGTGTGTGTGTCATATATGTGTGTGTGTGTGTGATATATATATATATGTGTGTGTGTGTGTGTGTGTGTGTGTATATATATATATATATATATATATATATATATATATATTCTGTTTTATAATCAGTACCTGCTTTCTTCTGTACACATATGTGTCTATGTGGTGTGCAAGGAATGTATATGCTGTGTGTACTGTGATGCACATTTGGAGGCCTGAGGAGGACATAGGGTATCTGGATCTGTCCCTCTCTACCATATTCCCTTGAGACAAAGTCTCTCACTGAACCTGGAGCTAGGCTGGTGTTCAGAAAGCAACTTTTCTACCTGCTTCCAAGTGCTGGAGTTATAGGTGCATGCTTTGCGAGTCTATTTTCGTGGGGTCTGGGGTTTGATCTCAAGTTTTCCTGCTTGTACAACAAGTGCTATTATCCGTGCTATTATCAGACAGACATTGAGCCGTCTGTCCTGCCCTGGCCACGCTTCTGTATTCTCTTTCTTTCATATCTGTAATAACACAAACAAGTGCCCTGCCTCTTCTACAACAGGGAAGATTTTTTCTCCAGGTTCACTCAACACAGGTTGTCCTGTCATCCGCAGCCTATTTTTATTTCTGCTTCCTACAATTTCTCTTCTGCACTATGCATATAGTCATGGAATTCCAGGCTCTCCAAGAAAAGGCCAGCTCCATGTCTCATGGACGGCTCTGGTACCGACTTGACGTACAAGAAGAATTTTATTACACACTTATTTTTTGTTTTGTAATTTTAGGCATTTTAGACTGTAGCATTTCCCTAGGTATTTTGTTCCCATATTTTCAGAAATACATATATGTGTTGTAAATACTATGTCCCTGGGGCTTCTGCATTCATACTCTAGGCCCTTGGCTCTGTTGCTCTCTGAGGGGTTCTGGTGTGGCAGCAGCTACATCACCCTCTGGCCTACAGAGCCACCTACCTCTGCTTCTGTGTCTGCACCACCAACTCCTGCCTTTGGGCCAATGGCCTTGGCCTTTCCAACAAAGGCTCTGCTCTGGCAGTCATTTCATTCTTTTTCTTAGAGAGTAACACACATTGCTGTCTAACAGCTCTGTCAGCCTGTCTAATGCTGGGAGTCTGATAACTCTCCTTTATTTCCTCCAGTCTCTGCTCTGTTCAGTCTATGCTTGAAGTGGTTCTGCTAGCATTAAATCCCAAACATGTAAAGTCATGGGAATCTACATCATGGGAATGTACACCCTTCACAAGGCTTTCTTGTAAACTCCCTGGGTTTTGCTAAGAATACCCAGTAGATTCACGCGTACCCTAACTTTCATCTCTTCAGCAAAAAGTTGTCCATCAGTGACTTCAGCCAGGTCATATTTTCCCAAAACCAATCTCCCGATTTTGTCACCTTTTGTTTTCTAGGTAGATCAGATGTTCCCAAACCACTATGTACTGGTTCCTATTGTAGGCGAGTTCTTTCCATAATACATCAGTTGTATCTCTCACTGCATTACAAGCAGCAAAGTGAAAGTTGACTGTGATTTCATCAGCTTGATGGAAAAGTCCTCAGATGAACAGTCAAGTCCATCACCTGTACGCTCACCATCCCTCCAGCAGGAGAACACCTGCCATTCAGCCAAACGCCACTGTAAACCAGGCTGTTTTCCCCTCCCAGTTTTCTGTACCATGTTTCTTACTTCCAAGACCTCACTAGGGAAGACGAGGACCTCTCCTACTCCATCTTCCACCAGCAGCATTCTGTCCACAGCAACTCACATATTCTCTAAAGTGACAGAAGCAGTCTCCTCTGTCTTCCACATCTTTCCCAGGGTTGACTTTCATCTATAGTCATCCATGGTCCCAGCAGCACTCAATATCACGTTATCCAAATCTGAACTTATGCTATATGGCCACCAAACAAGATACCTGTCTGGAAGGCTGAGTTAGAGAGACACTGCCAGCCGCCATGATGACAAACAGCACGAGAAGATGCCGGTAAGCCACGAGCCATGTGGCAAGGTATAGATTTATAGAAATGGATTAATTTAAGCTGTAAGAACAGTTAGCAAGAAGCCTGCCACGGCCAAACAGTCTGTAACCAATATAAGTCTCTGTGTTTACTTGGTTGGGTCTGAGCAGCTGTGGGACTGGTGGGTGATAGAGATTTGTCCTGACTGTGGGCCAGGCAGGAAAACTCAAGCTACACCTGTCACTTGCATAGAAGAACACAAAAGAATGTAAATCTCTTAGAATTCTGGACACAAAAGTCTTAAATTAAGGTATTAGCAGAGCCAGTCTCCCTCCAAAGGCTCTAGAGAAGAGGCATTTCTGTCTGTTGGTGGTGCTGGGTACTTGTGTGTGTTAGCATAACTCTAGCACCTATCCCTTCTATGTATAGTCATTTTGTCTGAGTCTCTGTTCTCCTTTGTGCTCACTTTTGAGAACAGTGGTCTTTGGATTTGGGGCCCTACTTCATCCAAAGGAACCTTCAAAGGCCTCTCTTCCATGTAAGACAGTATTCTGAGGTTCTAGAGCAGCTGTTCTCAACCTGTGGGTCACGACCTCTAGCAAGCCCCTGTCTCCAAAAATAGTTGCATTATGATTCAGAACAGTAGCAAAGTTACAGTTATGAAGTATCAACAAAATAATTTTATGTTTGGGGGTTACCACAACATGAGGAATTGTTAAAGGGTTACAGTATTTGGAAGGTTGAGAACCACTGTTCTAGATAGATAGATAATTTGGGTGACTTCAAAGATTGTTAAGCAATTCACCCTGTTTTTGGCAAATATACACCTTGTATTTGTATGAATAAAAATAAAAACTATCTTTGTTTCTTATTTTTTTTCCTAACAAGAGAAAGACCAAGGATTAAAAGTTATTAACAACTAAGACATGAATATTCAGGCTTGAAAATGGAAGCTAAATAAAACAAAATGCAAAGAAATTTTATGATATCCGATTCCTTTCCTGTGTTGCAACAAGTTTAATTATACACCTTGGGACACATACAGAAAAATGCTCTAACAACATGACAAGGTACAATAAATACAATGATTAAGGTCTAACAGTGTGACCGCTCGAAGAAACACCAACAAGCCTCATGTCACCTCTTCACACTGAGATATACAGCATTCTTGAAAATAACATTTTATTTTTAAGCTGCTACTGCTTCAAGGTACTCAAAAGATTTCTCAAGCAGGATAAAAAAGATGTTTCAGTTGTCTTTTCCTTGAGATAATGAAAAGTTAAATGTAGTTCTACATTTTACTACAGTTCTCAGGCCCATTTCACATGAATGCAAAGTGACTATGATATGTGGCCCAAGCATGAATTCTTCAAGCTTGGCACGTGTCCATGGAATAGCCACATCCTTCACTGAAAACACATAATGGGAATTAATTATGTTGTGGCTGATTCAAGAGGAAGACAGAAAGGAAGACAGGGCAGAAGATCCCAACCAGACATTCATAGTATTCATCCTATGATGAGCTGTGAAACACAGCAAGAGAAATGCATTGAGAGTTAAGACTTGATAGATGTTACTTAATGGGGATAATCATCCGTAAGGGGGATCGCAAAAAATGTACAGAGCTAAAGTCAGAGTCAGTCCTTGGGTAAGGAGGAGCTTGTTTTTGATGGTGAGCCATAAGTGATAACTTCCTGTCTGTTACCATGTCTATTTCAGAGTACCCATCACCCTAAGCCAGTCCCCTCGTGCTATATCCTAGCATCTATGATGCTAACCAACACTGTGCAATCCAATACCACTGCCTCCCTGTTTTCAGTATTCTCCCAGCTATGGACCTATCTTATCCTTACAATAAAGAAAGCTTAGATCAGTTAATATTCAGCCATTAATTTCCCCGATGCACATATAAAACTGGATAACATAATTTTTTAGTGAACAACTGTAATTTTCCTATGGTGGGGAGAGACAGGAGGAAGGAACTCCAGAGGAACAGGGAAGTTTCAGGGGGTGATAACAAGTTGCTTATCACTACCAGGCTCATGGTTTCACAAAGGGACACACTTGTTCAAACCTACTTAACTTCACACATGATACTTATTCACACTTTAATATACATCATATTCAGTAAAATTGAAAAATAAAATATCACTAATTAATATTTGTATATGGGAAACTAAAAGTGTGTATTCTCAATCCCACTGGCAAGTGTGGCTCTCTGACTATCTGCCAGTCTTACAGTGGGCATCTCTGCCTGACCTGGAGCTCTGTCTGCCTTCTGGCTGCTGGAAGTAACTGTCTTTACAGCTACAAAAGCCACTTGACCCTCAATCTTGCTTTTAAATTCTGTGTTACTAGATCGAAGTGTGTGCTTTTCTCTCTTTAACTGTGCTTAGTAACAGTTACCCAGGATCACAATCCTCCAGTAAATGTTTCACCCACAACTTGGAAATATCAGGGATATCACACCGTCTAGTAGATTTCTGTTCTGTGTCCTATCCCACTGCAATGCAGAAAGAAGTCTCCTAAATACGAGACAAGTAACATACTTCCAGAAGCCCGGTTGTAGTGACCAGTCCCTAAGTCATTTAGCACCAACTGTGGTAGGTCCAGTTTCTTGCAAATATGGCCTTAAGAAACTGTTTCCTGGAAGGAGAAAGAAAATGACTGACATGACCATCAAAGGACACTTGAAAAAATAAACTAAGAAAAGACATAGCCCGGTGTAGAAATTAGAGACACTAACTTTAGCTGGGTGGTGGTGGCGCACGCCTTTAATCCCAGCCCTCAGGAGGCAGAGCCAGGCGGATCTCTGTGAGTTCGAGGCCAGCCTGGTCTACAGAGAGAGATCCAGGATAGGCACTAAAAATAACATGGAAAAACCCTGTCTCAAAAAAACAAACAAAAAAAATAGATATTAATTTTACCCCGATACAGGAAACTTGGGGGCAAAATTTGTTCCACAGAGGGAGTCAAAGCTTAAAAAAGTTATCTAAGTGGCACAGGCTACTGGCTGTCGTAACATAGGAACACAGCTAATTCCACAAGCCTTTGGTACAGCAAAGGATAGTTCTCTATCTAGGATGGCAACTGGAACAATTTGGAACCAACAGGCACAGTTTAATAAAAATCCAAAGGCTCACATCAGACACCCTACCAAGATCATAGCAGTGGCCAGGACCTCGGCTTTCAAGAGTGCTAGCAATATTTATTTGTGTTTTCAGTGAGATATCCTTTGGATGCATCAATTATTTATTTTTATTTTATTGTTCCTTTTCCATTTCTTTTCTTGAGATATAATTGACAAATTTAACTTAGATTTGCAATACGCAATTTATCTTTTGATCTTTCTGTCTCTCTTCCTCCTTTTCTCCCCCATCTATATACATATATAGACATACATACATATATTGAAATGATTATATCTAGCTAAACAATGTGTTTATCACTTCATACATATATATCATTGTTATGATGAGGACATTGTTCAGCTCTCCTAACAACTTTGAAACATTATTTTTACATTTTTTACTTGTTTCTACATTTGCAAAATTTCCTATAATTTGTAAGTTCTTAAAATACATATTTCATCAAATTACTAGACTCTTAAATGTGTATTATACCATGAGTACATTAAAAAGCCTATATAGGGAGATGGCTCAATCCGTAAACTGCTTGCCACACATGCACGAGGACCTGAGTTTGGATCCCCATCACTACACAAAAAGTAAGGCATGGATCATGCCTCTGTGCCTTGCACTGGGGAGGTAGAGACAGGAAGAACCTGAGACAGCTGATTAGCTTGAACTGTTTGGGAAGCCCCCAGGCAGTGGAACCAGGACCTGTCCTTAGTGCATGAGCTGGCTGTTTGGAGCTGGGGCCTATGCTGGGACACTTTTCTCAGCCTGGGTGAAGGGAGGAGGGGACTGGACCTGCCTGGACTGAATCTACCAGGTTGAGCTGAATCCCCAGGGGAGTCCTTGCCCTGGAGGAGATGGGAATGGGGGGTGGATTGGGGAGAGGGCGGGGGTGGGGTGGGAGGAGGGAGGACAGGGAATCCATGGCTGATATGTAAAATTAAATTAATTGTAAAATTAAAAAAATAAATAAATAAATAAAAAATAAAAAAAGACTTGAAAATAGACAGGGTATATGACCGGGGAGAAGCAGATCTAAAGAGCAGGAGATGGGCTAATAGAAGATGGTAATGGAATATAGCTGACATGAAAAAAGAAGGAGGAGCTCTTCCAGGGGAAGAGGGGACTAGAGTGAAGGGTTGGGGGTCTAGGGGGTGGGCAATGGAGGACAAAGAAGGACAAAGAATAATAATACGTGTGCATGAAACACAGTGTAACACATTTCTTTATGCACGAACAAAGAATGAATTTAAAATGGTAAGATGATTATCTTGTCACAGGACAGCAAAGGATTGTTACAGAAGCTATCATGGATAAGTTAATACGGTAACATCTTAAAATAAAGGCAATATTTACGTGTGCACCCCCACTAAGAAGCTCAATTCCTGGTCCTTCTTCCACTGTCAGCTCCTTCAGATATTTGATGGTGAGAACCACAGGAAAGCTGAACAGACCAAAGCTGGTCTTGGATTAACACTGCATCTCACTGCCACAAAATGCTTTTACAACAAAATAAACATTAAAGTCACCTTATTTTCCAATTAGATTTTTTTTAACCTGTAAAAGATAAAAGCGCCACAGTAAAAGTTCAAAGATGGCACTTTATGAGAAAGAGATGGAAACAGAGAGAAGATGTCATAAAAGATAACAATGGTACCCTAATAATCTTTTGTTGTGAGAGGTTTAGAAATCTCTATCAGGGGATTTAGCCATTTAAGATTTAAAAAAAAATCAGAACGTTATCATGGCTATGTCATTGGCGTTGCAATAAAAACTATCAAGTTTGAGATCAATGAATTAATGAAATCCTACAAAGATCATCTCTGGTTTCTTAGTAACCATTCAATTGGAATTCAATAGTCACTATGCTGTACTTTCAACTAAGCTTAAAATAAAGGTAACTGTGAGCAGATTAAATAATAGCTTTGATTTCCATGACATTTATATGCACATGACTGTCACATATGTGTTCTAACATCCTTAGAGAAATTACCGTTTGTGTAGTACATTTTTTTTTCTCTTCTGGTCTTGCTTGATCTCTCTCTCTCTCTCTCTCTCTCTCTCTCTCTCTCTCTCTCTCTCTCTCTCTCACACACACACACACACACACACACACACACAACACAAACACACTCACAAATGCACTCATACACACACACATTCACACACACACACTTGAACAAGCTCACTCACAGTCACACACATCACACACATAGACAGACATATAATTTATAATTCATAGACTGGACATACAGTCTCTTATTCTAAACTCTTTGGTTATAAGTTAGAGCAACTGTTAATTATAGTTTGATGTGTCTCTTTTACATAGGGAAAACTGGTGACCCATTCTGTTTTCTGGACAATATCACTTTTAAAAATGGAAATAACACATACCTGGTTGTTTACCCATTTCTTTATAAATAATTAAATTTTCATTTATCAGGTACATAAGGTGATTCTAGTACTATGTTTTTCTACTTGAGCAAGAAAAGGAGACAGATATACTTTGATCTAAAAAATTCAATAAATGTATAAAGCAGAAATATTATCATACTCATTCAGTGATATTGTGTTTATGACTGATCATGAATTACTTGATAATACTATAGCTCTTTTACCTGTGTGGATAAGTATGGATTTTTCTAATAAAATGTCTTTAAATGACATTAGTTCTGTGTAAACAATAATGTATTTTGTAGTCCATACATGCAGAGAAGTAAAATATTCAGAAAATATGAAAAGCAAACTGTATGTATACTGTTGTAAAATATTATGCTACACGTGAAATTGCATTTTATGTGAAGGGCTGATCTGATGATATGACAATATTCACTATGAATCTTAAATGAATAATTGAAGGATTCTAAGTAAACAGTGGAAAGTATAGAAATAAAAAACCGTATGCACAAGATAAAACTGAGTTGTGAAAATATTCAAGCAAAAATTGGAAATAAAGGAAAATGTGAATGAAACCCAGATGAGACAGAAGAAAATTTAAATGCCATTTATTTAAATCTAATCATATCAACCATCATAGGACACGGTAAATCATAATTCACTAATTGAAGCCTTTCATGGGTCCTTGCTTCCTCAGATATCTGTGTTTATTTTGATTATTTATTATGAATAAAGGATACCTGAAGGCTGAGTCTAGGGGTACTTCAATTTTAGAAGTTAGGAAAACAACATAAAAGGAAAATGAGAGGAAATGACCAGAAGACCACAAGAAATTATTTGTGCAGATCCAAGAGAAGAAAGTGTTCGAAAATGGAAAATGATTAACCTACATCAAATGTAACTGACAGATCAAATAAGATGATGACTGGAAATTGACCATTGAGTCTAGTGCACAGATGTCATTGGTGACTTTGATAAAATCTTTCCTGAGAGAGCAGTTGGGATGAAAGCCTGTGTGCAACAGGAACTGAGAGGTCGAGAATCAGCGTGTGTGAGCAGTAAACCTCAAAACAAGCATAAACTTTAGATGGTGCCTGAAGAGGAATGTGGAATCAAGGAAGGAGACTAAACTACCCTTTTTTGCTGAGACACAGGAGGTTTCCTGGGATGTAGGATGTTCAGAAAGTTTTTACCCCGTCAGAGAGTATTTATAGTTTGGGGGAAAGAAAATAATAATAGGATAAATTTCTGTTGTTGTAGTTATCACCTCGAGACCCAGACGGGAAATATTATTTAGCTCACAATGAAAATAAAAGACATTTGAAACATGAAGGACAGTCATATGATCAGGGCTACAGATACAAATATGCTTGTAAAAACACATCATAGTTTTTCAAAGAATATGTGTGTGTGTGTGTGTGTGTGTGTGTGTGTGTGTGTGTGTGGGTGTGTGTGTATTAAATTAAATTGGGAATGCCTCATAGACTTTTCTTAGAGCCCTAACTTTCCCAAATACTAATGCAAAGAACAAATGAGAACATAGAACGTGATCCCGAATCAAAGTTTGGGTTTCCTTCTTAAAACATTGTCTGGTGGAATTTATTTTGCTAACAATTTCTTATAAATATGGGTATTCCATGACGGAAAACATTTAAAATTAACCACTAACATTACATTGAATTCTAGTCTCGTAATGATCCATCTACTTTAAAGACCCTACCACAAAATGTTGATTGATCAAAGTGCTATCAGTACTAAAAGCCAGGTTCCTCAGCATAGAACCCCATAGTAGTCTCTGCCCTCTGACTGCAGTGAGCATATGAAATTAAACTGATTTGCTGTCTCAATAACAGAGGGATTTACACAGGTGATCAGATACAAGAAAAGGATCATCACAAGTAATTAATATTCTTCTGTCATTCCATCTAATGAAATATGACTCAAGTAAGAAGTAAAGAATTCAGAAAGAAGGATTTAAAATAAGTGCTTTGAGCATAAGGCAGTGTTGTCTAAAAATAGAAAATTTAATCAAAATTTTAAAACATACAAGCTTTGTACAGAGGTCATATATGATGATCTATATACATACATTCTCAGGGGTTTCTTATGTAATAGAACCAGTAAAAAGCTATAAGGAAAGAGACAGCATTGTACAAAGTAATATGCATATAAATATTACAGAATTAAACTTAATAGTAAGTGATAGAATTTATATAAGGAAAGCGGGGTAACTCTTACAAAAAGCTAAAATAGGACTCGCATAATAACGGAGGAATGGCATAGTGTGCATGAGAATACACTAGTTTATGAAGTGGTCTGTATAGTTTATCCACAGATGTAACTCAGTCCCGAACAAATCTTAACAGTATCATTGAGAAAACATAAACATATTCCAAAAATCCTGGGAAATATGAGAAGGACAATACAATTTTTGAAAAACAAGTCAATGAAAGGAGAAATGCTAAACTACGAGATGCAAACGTATATAAAAATGAAAAAAATGATTGAGTCATCTTTAAGGGATACCACATTATAAATCCCTTTGAAATATATTGGTATAAATATATATTTTATCATTCTTTTGATTATATGATCATATGCTTTATGATCAGAAATTATGTACCTATCCCTCTTTTATGGTACTAAGTATTGTTACAATTCTGTTAATACAACACTCATTGTCAGGTTCACAGTTGAGGCTCCTATAATAAAAGATAAGAGAAAGAAACATGAATGTATCTGATACATTTCTCATGGTATGGGAAAATTCATTAATGAACATCCAAAGACATAAGCAAACTGTTTCTGTGAACAATAAACAGGGGAACTTAACAAAGCCTGGCTTCTCAGCTCCTTTGTGTCCTCAAATAACGTTCCTTTCTCTGAATATCAGAGAACCCTCTGAAAAGATACCTCAATAACCTCCATTAGAGATAGGTAGGATAATTATTTTATAGACTGCTTCGAAGGCAAGGGTATGGAGAGTCAAAGAGAAATGCCTGCTTCTGCTATCTTTTCCCATGTCAAGGTGCTCTATTTTGTGGTGAACTCTACTGAATCCCATTATTCTACAAACTGAAACTCTCTCAAGGTGATTCCCAAGTCCATAAACTGAATTAGTGTATGGTCCCCTAATCCACTGAACTAGTCTTTCTGGGTCTATCCCTGCTAATTCAGTCCAACAAACAGTTATTAGTGTATCTCCTTCAAGTGGATAAGGCTGTAGGCGGACATCCCCTAACACTGGCCCTCTGTCTAGAAGGATTGGCCAGATATTTAATAAGAGACGTCTGTACTAAAGCAATAAAAAGATTAATATTAACAACAAACAGCTTTTGAGTCTAGGGAAAATCAATCAAGGAAAGCTCTGGATCCAATTGTTTAACAGCTTTGAATAAGGTGATTGGGAGACATGGCTGTCTAACAGAGAGTCCTCATTTGCAGTAATGACCTGATATTCCAGCAAGCTTTCTGTGTTTGTCATGTGACACCAGATACGAAGTCTGTAGAGAAGCTTCTGTAATTTCTTTGAAATCTTTATCTAGCCTTAATTTTTTCATTACTATGTCCAGGCACTGACAAGTACCTTATATCTTAGTATTCACATGCATTAACTCTGTGTGAACTCAAAGACTCCTTGAAGCAGTCCTCAGCGGTAAGACTGTAAGAACCCTGAAACACAGGCTGACCTAAAATCAGGGGTGGTTAAGACTTGGCAATGTCTGGCTATGGAAACACCCACAGGAAAAATGAAATGTTTTAATAGATTGTCTTTCAATAGCTCCCATGTTATAAACAACTATTTAAGGTGGCTGTGCCCATTATTATACAATTCACTCTCAAATGTCAGATAACAATGTAAGAAAATATTATAATTTTATTTTATGTAAATACCATCATAATTCCAAAGCATGACAAAAGGAAAGAAAGGAAGATCAGTTTGGTAGCTTTTTGTATACATACATATTCATAAATACTAAATATAAACAAATTAGGAAGAATGAATATAAGCTTATACGACAACTCTGGTCTTTATTTGGGGAGAGCAAGGTTGCGTGTGAAGGATACAACATCTAGATTTACCTAGCCTGCACTTATGTTTTTAACATTTCCTTATTAAAAGAGTTTTGAAATTGTTCCCTATCCATTAACCTCCTGAGATATTTAGGCTATGTGCTATTTGTCTGAATAAAGATGTGGAAATAGAATGAAATATACTAATCTGATCTTTGGAGAACTCTGGGTTTGACACAAACTCTAACAAACATAGATTGTTATTCCTACTTACGTTCATGATGAGATGTCTTTTATTGTAGTTAAGTCTATATTCTTTATAAATTATTAGGTATGATAATAAAACTAAAATATAAGTGATTTGTAAAAGTCTTACTAATTCTTTGGGTGATATTTTAACATTAAATCACCTCTGAAAAATGATCACACAGCCTGGGTGTGTTAACACATGGCTGTATTCCCAGAATTCCAGAAACAGAGGCTGGAGAACTGGAAGAGCAAAAGATCAAGGCCATCTTTGGCTATAAACTGACTTGAGGCCATCATGGAATACATACTATATTTCAAACAGCAACAAAACAAAAGCTAAAAGGAGGTATTTGTGAAACTTTATTTTACAGAATGATTTGGGGCCACAGCTGTGGAAGGTGGAGAAGTAGGCAATGGGACCAGATATTCGCCAATTGATGTGCACTTTGGGAATCCCAGGTACCACCCAATTTTGACCTTTCTTGGATGGTATAGGCTAGAATTTGTTCACTCAGGAAACAAAAAGGTCATGCCCACTTATTAACCAGGCCCCATATATCCATGGTTGTCCTAGAAGAAATCAATGCCTTTTTCTCAGAAGAAATACACAATTTAGAGTTGGGTATGGCCCCTCAGGTATCCACATTGCAGTGCTGAAAATCTCCCGAGAAAAAGATAGAAGGTCTTCTAGAGACATAACTACAGAAAATTGGCTGCCATTCACGGTTGGAATAGAAGGTGGGCCAAGATTATATAGTCTGCATTTTAAAGTGTGAACCCTTGGAGATTATTTCTTTTTAGTTATTCATGCAATGCTCATTCATACAGAAAATAATTATTGCAGTAAATTTTAACTCATTGTTTAGTAGGTGTTGTGATAAATATAAAGGTGACTTAAATATAGTTTCTAGAAGTGAATGATTTATAGTTGAGTATGGGCAACAGGCAAGGGAAAAATGAAATACAGTCCAATGGGATGGCTATTACAGCTGCTACTGAAGTCTGGAGACTAAGGGAAGAAGGAAGCATTGCAGCAATTAACTGGACAGGTGGGTATTGGTGAAATTATTCAGGCCACTCCACATAGTTAAAAAAGAGGTTTATTTTGTGGGGTAACTCACAAATGAAGGGATAGGCTACAGGGTCTGGGGAAGACATAGCACAGTCCGGCGGTGTTCTCTGGAGAACTCTATTCGGTCTACCTCTAGCGTCCAGGGTCCGGGAACCAAGAGAGCCCGCCCATCCGGATCTCTGGACCTGAGCTCAGATTATCTTTCTCCAAAGCCAAGCATATCAACACTGAGCGATCTGGGTTTTCAGGGTCCTCTCTTGGGCCCTCCTTGTAGGCGTGATAGTTACCGAAGCCTCAATGGGGATTGGAACTTCCAGACCAAAGCTGGAATGACTACCCACTACAGGTGGGCAGATTTTACCAGCAGTTATATTAACTGCATGCTAATATCTCACTTATTAACACATGCACCATTTTGTTCACAATTTTTCTGAGATTTTGAAAATATAGATTAAAATGACACAAATTTTAACTCGTTTTAAAAGAGCATAAAACTCTATGAGAACTACCTTTATCTGACTCATCTCTTCTTTAATGTATAGAAAATTATACATATTACAATTTTCATATTAAGTCCCTTTTTAAGTATAACTACATTCATTTTCCAATTCTGGGTGTTTTAAGTGAAAGAGAATGTCTTCATCAGCTTCACATTTTAGTGATGTTAACTAATTAATTTCACCTTCAGAGTTGGCTTATGAGTTCTACCTATGAGTCCAGGCTACAGCTTTTAAATTTTCTGTATGTTATAAATATTTTAAATCTACAGTATGGACCTCTTGAAAATCAAACATGAAATTACCATAAGAGTTTCAAAATAACATATTTGTTACCAAAATGACCACCCATGCATACACATAATGCTTTCCAAAAATAATACAATGAGAATAATACAAAAAAATACAATTAGTGTTGAAACTATCTATCAATAACTAGGTATTAAAACTATAAAGTCAGCTGAGTGATGGTGGTGTATGCCTTTAATCCCAGCACTCGGGAGCCTGAAGCAGGTAGATCTCTGTGAGTTCGAGGCCAGCCTGCTCTACAAAGTGAGTTTCAGGACACCAAGGCTACACAAAGAAATCCTGTCTCAAAAAGACAAAAATAAAAACCCAAAAACTATAAAGCGAGGAGCAGAGAGGTGTCTCAGTAGTTTATTGCTCTTACAGAAAACCAAGTTTGGTTTCCAACACCCATACTGGGCAGTTGACAACTTCTAGTAATTCCAGTTCTGAGGATCTGACACCCTCTTCTGGACTCCATGAACATTTGTACTCACATGCACAGTACCATATGGACATGTATCCTCAAAGAATTTATATAAATACTATCTTTAAAAAGTTTGAAAGTTATTCTATATCAGTTGTAAAACATTTTATCTTCTTGATAAATAGCTCCTTTATAGTAAGATACATTTAGGTGACTTCCAAACTCACAGTAACTATTAATGTGCAAGAAGAATCACAGGTGTATGTATTAATTATAGACATGATTAAAGTTAGATGGTATCCCTAAAAATTTGTGACTTTATTGTATTTTAACTAACTAAAGGAAGGATTAATTATAAAAGTTGGCATTCAATAAATATGGTTTCAAAATAAAAATGATACTGTAATTTCATTTCAACATGGTTCTACAATCAGAGAAGAAATTATTTCAAAATTGCTGTGAAGGAGGATATCTTGTCAATGGAATAAACAAGGCTTTACTCATGAGAACTGTGGTAGCTCAAGGAGACATTGAATTGAATCATGTATAGGCATTCTAAAAACTTAACAGAGCTTTCCTAGATAAACAACTCAGATGTAGTTGGTTCTTGCAAAAAAAAAAAAAAACCCAAAAACAAAAACAAAAACAAAAACAAAAACAAACAAAAAAACCAAGTAGTATACTTTTGAGCTCTCCAACTGGATTAACACTTACATGACTCCATCTTTCACTTGGCTTGGCCCTGGAACCACTTGGGGTCACAATGGTCTACTGGAATAACCTTCTCAGACACTACATAAAGTAGACTGTCTTAAGGAAGGGTGACAGACATCTTACTCTTTCTTCCCATTTTTTCCCATTGGAAAAATCTGTAATTAATCAGAACTTGCATGACCCTAAATGGGCTCCCTAAGCTCACTTCCTATCAATCCCCTTTCTACACAACCATACTTTGAAACTCAGACACACAAAGCAAGTGCTTGCTTTCCGATTGTCTCTTCTCAGAGGGCTCAGTTTAAAGCAAACACGTAGCTTCTCTCTTTCTCTCCAAAAACATCCTTAAAATAACTGCCTGTTCTGCCTTACCCTGTTCAACACGGCACATCACTTGTCTAGGGCAACAAAGTGTATTTACTTTATGAATGTCTTTCGTCTCATGGGGTCATCCATAACTCGGCGGTATTAACTCCGTCTTCTTTATCCAAAGATGACTACTGTTAGTATGTATAATGCTTCTAAATTGTTGATACTCAACAGTTGATAGAATGTTGGGAGGGAGGAAGTGAGGGGTGGATGGAGGGAGGGAGTGGGAAAGGAAAGGCAGGAAGGCAGGCAGGCATAGATGGGGCAGACTGACAAAACTGTCCAATTTTCTTAGCACTGTGAATAAGCTTGTAGCCTTATTGCTCATAAACAATGCCACAAGCCTCATGAAAACCCACCAATAGCAAATGTGCTCACCAAGTTCCAGTGTGAGTTCTATTTGTCAGGCCATTAAAAACTTTCAAAAAATGGGAGATTTTGTTAAGGATAACAATAAAATTCTACCCATACATTTAGAAACAGCCCTATTATGACTTCAGAATATCCTGAACCTCTTCCTAGGGCACTGAATGTTTGATGCTAAGTGGAACACAGTAAAACTTGACTTTATAGAGTTTTCTAGACTCACAGAGTTGTATCCAACTGGAACAATGCTGGTGATTAGAAATCCATTCATCACACTATATGGGGCACTGACAGGAAAATGCCCTTGATTGCAACAGCACTTACATTTCCTCCCAGAATGCTGCAGTGTAGAAGTCTCAGGTTTCCACATCAGTAAACATTCTGTCAGGAAGACAGAAATGGAATTCCTCATTCTAGACCCAGTACTTTATGCTCTGAAAGAAAAACTATATTTTAATAGTATAACAGCTTGTGCCCAAAATAAGTCTGAAGAGGAAATGTCGGGATTGGAAGGATGTTCGGTGTTTATACAGGACTTCATTCAATATTAAACTCAACATCTATCTCCCTCTAGAGGACTAGTGCAGTATTACAGAAAATGATCTGCAAACTTGGATCTGTTTCATTATCAATGCAATTTCTAATACCCAAATGACAAAAAGAATACATTCTCTAACCATGATGTAAAATCTATGTTGTAGATTCAGTCAAACAAATAATCCCTAGTATAGAGGGAACTAATATTGAGATCTA
This sequence comes from Peromyscus eremicus, assembly GCF_949786415.1. Taxonomy (NCBI): domain Eukaryota; kingdom Metazoa; phylum Chordata; class Mammalia; order Rodentia; family Cricetidae; genus Peromyscus; species Peromyscus eremicus. Next base: position 43,653,381 of record NC_081429.1, read on the forward strand.
AACACTTGGAATTTCATCTAGTTCCCAAGGTTCCCCATTATTCCAGATTTCTATCTGAGGGGTACTAATACCTTTTAGCCTGAAAAATATTTTGAAAGATTTCCATCTTAAAGGATGGTTGTGAGGTAATATTAAGCAAATGATATGTATCTGAATAAGTGAGCCACCCCAGTAATATCAGTGAATACTATTTATCATTTAACATCATTTCTAAATTATTTCCTAGAGCCAGAAAGATAATAAAAATAGCTTGAAACAGAGCACCTACATTCGCTATTACATTCTCAGATCAGCATTAAAAATGTGCTTTCTCTACTGATGTTCTTTGCACCTATGGTGCACAGAGAACCATGGTCTATTAATATGATGCACGGTGAGGACAAATGTACTATGTAATACAAATGTATTATGACAAGTACTTTTGTCAAAGTACTTGTCATAATACAGTTACTCTGTGTCAGAATCTTACCAAAACATATTTGAAAAGGTCTGCAATACAGTTTATTATCTTTATTGCAAAACTAATTAAGTTCTACATCATAATTTTATCTTTGACGCTTTCTCCTCTTGTTTTGGGAGGTCATCCAGATAGTGTGAAGCTGTGATGTTCTGGTCGTCCCTTTCTCTCATTTTGCTTTGTGGTCATCAGGCAGAACAGTTGAATATATAGCATTCACAAGTGTGCATGGATAATACAGAATTCTGAGAATTCTTCTGATTTCTTACTTTTTCGTAAGTCATCTTAGAAGGTTGTTGTTTAGACCCCTTGAAGTATAGAATAACCTTCTCATATAAGCAAAACAGACTTCAAACAACTTTCTCTTGGTGAAGCATCTCTTCTACATATATTCTTAGAAAGGCATTTTTCTCATTTGTCATTTGCTCCTTGAAGTAGAGATACACTCAATACAATGACAAAAATAATTTCAAATTTGAGTTTCAATTTGATTTTGTATAACCCCTAAGTGTAAGAGCTTTAGTTACCCTGACTTCTATGCATGTTAACTTCAGAGCATTTTTCTGCCTTATATTAATTAATATACTTCCCTGACAGAAGAATCTGTTATCTTTGAGAACTCTACCCTGAAAATTTACAATGATAGCTTAGCCTGACTTATGTGAATGGGTGCTCATATTTATATGATCTACAGAGATACTATACATATTTTCAAAACATAGCTTAAATGCATTTATGCTTTATGCATATTTATATACCATCCAATAAACAGTTAAATTGCAACCAATGAATAAACTACAAACTAAAGTTCAGTGCCAAATGGTCAGCCCTGAAGACATACACACAAGTAACATTATACAGACTAAGCAATCTACAATTAGAAATACATATATATGTATATATGTACGTATATGCATGCAATAACAATTATTGAACAGAGAGGCTCTGAATTTGAAGGGGAGTGGGGAAGAGTATATGGGAGTGTCTGGAGAGAGAAAAGGGAAGAGAATGTTGTAATTATATTATAATCTTGAAAATAAGAGTGTTGCAATGAAAGTTATCAGTATAAATTGTGCAGTAGACATGATTTGACAGTTTGGAAAATGGAGTTCTTGCAAATACCTATTAAGTTCATTGTGTATATTAGATGGAGAATTAAGGACACTATTAGTGGAAATCAACGTTTTACACACATATGGATTACATATTATATAAAATATAATATATAAAACAAGATATATAAACATAAAATCTCTCATATACACATACTTTTGCTCTCATGCCCTTACCCTCTTGTCCTCTCTCTCTCTTTCTCTCTCTCTCTCTCTCTCTCTCTCTCTCTCTCTCTCTCTCTCTCTCTCTCTCTCTGTCTCTCTCTCTCTCTCTGTATTTCCCTAAATCCTTGCAGTCAAGGGTGTACTGTTACTTCACCCTTTACTATTCGATGGAAATCCCAAACGTTTTGTTGAAATATTGTTCAAAGTAAAGTTCAGTCAATCATCTACTCCCATTTCTCAATGAAACCCTCCTTGAAAGAAAAATTGTGCACTAGACATAGTTTGGCAGCTTGGAAAATAGAGTTCTTGCAAACACCTATTAGTAATATATGCCACACCTGAACAGCAAAAACTCTCATGTCGCCCAGAGTCTACAGTGAGAGAGATTAATTGCTATCTGGCTGTTTTCAAACTGAGTAACTAAGAATGGAGAGTTTCTTTGTATTCTATTCCCTAGTCAAAATTATCCATCATTCTTCTTTGTTTGATATCATCAAACATTAAGCTGCAAGTCACCAGCAAGGTTCTTACACAGCTATGTTATGTATATTCCCTAGTTCAAGAATCTCATTGAACCCCAAAGAATGTCTGTATGCTGAAATTTTAGTTAGAATTAATTCCAATAGAAACTGATTGTCTAGGGAGTGCTTAGACTTAAGGATAATTTGTTGCGATTGCAATTTCCATTCATCTGCAGGTTTTTCTACTGTGTTAGGTCAACAAGGATTTTGTATCTAACGGAGTCATCACTGGCACTGCTTCAGTTCACAGTTAAACTAGTGATATGTTTAAAAGTTAAACAAACAAAATGAGGCTGGGATACCATTTACAACAAGATCCAAAATGTAAGATATCTAGAAATATATATATATATATATATATATATGATATCAATTTAAACTAGTATAAATTACATATTTTATTGAGAAATATTTCTCAATACTTTAAATACTAAATCTCTAATAGTGGATACACTGCCTAATTTGTACAGAGCTGAGAGCTGGACACTTGAATAGAATAGGAGCAGACCAAACATAAATGGAACTTATAACAGTTGTGTAACTGCAGAGAACAGAGAAAAATAATAATAAATATTATTAATGCATTTGGTTTTCCAATTAGGAATTTTAAAAGGCAAATGTGTACCTCACACAGTGTGAAAATTGATTCCAGCTACACTAAAAGCTTAAATGTGAAAGACAAATATTCAGGGTAATATTTAGAGAGACAAAAATTTATAATGAAAAAGTGAGTGTGCTTACTAAAAGCTAGCATGCAAAGAGTAAAAAAAAAAAATAAGCTGAAGGAAAATGTCCATGACACAGATAGCCTACAAGCATTTCTATCTTTTGAGTAAACAATAAAAAGGCATGTCTCTAAAGTCTGGCAAAACTCGAGTATTTCACAGAAGCTCTAAGAGATAAAACCCAAAAGTTTCTCAGACCCATAACTAAGTAGAGAAATGTAAGCAAAGAGAAACTACAATGTCATGTCATTACATGGAGAAATCAAAATGTTTGACAATACTGACTATTGAGAACATGATGGATGAGGAAAAAGACTTTGCAAGTGCAACCAGGAAAAATACAAACTGACAACCTCACGTAGGCAGTTTGTATAACCCAGAAAAACTGAGATTACACATATTCCTTGATTCTTTCTTAAATTTGCTAATTTAAGCTGCCATGTGGGTGCTAGAAACCATACCCAGGTTCTCTGTTAGAGCATCAATTGCTCTTAACCATTGAGTCATTTCCTCAACCTTTTATGTAATCTATTCTTCCTTCTTATTAGAAATTATAATGCCATATCTGAAAGCAAATCTTTTGACTTTTTTTTTGCTTGGATAAGTTATTTACTTTGTGCATCACATGAATAAAGCTTACCAATTGCTATAAGCTCTGAGAACATTATTTTTCTTTTTAATATTATTCATTATAATCATACTTAATGATAACATGTTCTAATTCAATTTGTTTTGCTCTTATTATAGTTTGCTATTGTCCTAAGTAAATCTGATGAAGAAAAGGGTGTCTGTGTTCATTTAAATCACTAAGGGATGACTTTAGATAAGCCATGTCTTTCAGAGAAGCATGGTGGAACTACTAAAAATTGAACAATGATATACAGCTGTTATGATGACGTATCTGGAAAAGAAGAGGAAAACATCTTACAAATGGGCACAGCAAAAGACAATGTTGACAAAAGATTCACCACATGTTATTTTACTCAAACTTCAAATCGCTACCATAAACTGTAATCCATAATCATTTAGGTTGTGTTAGGCTAGAGTCAGTCAATAGCAAACAGCTTGAAAGGCTACCATGACCAAATAATAGGGCAGTGCATCTTTCCCTTGAAAAATATGATTTAAAAAAGAGAAATGTTGCCGGGTGGTGGTAGCCTATACTCTCAATCCTAGCATTCAGGAGGCTGAGGTAGGTGGATCTCTGTGAGTTTTCGGCCAGCCTGGTCTACAATGCAAGTTCCAGGATAGAGCCAGGGCTACAGAGTGTAACCTTGTCAGAGAGAGGGGGACAGAGGGAGGGATGGATGGAGGGAGGGAGGGTGGAAGGAAGAGAGGGAGAGAGAGAGAGAGAGAGAGAGAGAGAGAGAGAGAGAGAGAGAGAGAGAGAGAGAGAGAGAAGAGAGACTTTCTAACAAAGGAACAGAGAAAGGAGTGATGTGTTTGGAGTAACCACAAATGTCAAAATCCTGAAGAATAGCAAGTCAAACTTGCTGTGATCAACAGATCTGAGCAGGACACAGACACAAAAATCTTGCCATTCTGGGTCCAAAGGATTGCTGACCCAGATGACTTTCCTGCTTAGGCAAGCAAATCCCCAACAGAGCTGCAGAGGCAGCAGGCAATTCTTTTGCAGATAGGATCATTCCAATCTGAAGTTTCTGTGTTGTTTTGCTTTTTTTTTTCTTTTTCCTTTAAGATAAGAATGTAGATGTACAGATATGAGCAGAAAAGTATTAAGGGCCAACAACAGATGGAGTTAGTTCAAAGTAGCAAGGATATTTATACTGGTGTGCTTGCAAGTATGTTTGCAAAGGAGCAGATTTTGAAAACTATTCCTGCGTAGCCTATACAGAAGATACTTATGGGAATTTGCATTTATTTATTTATTGTGTATTGGAGTGGGTGGATGTGCACATGCCTAAGCACATGCGGGAAAGGGAGAGGACAACTTGAGGAAGACTTTTTCTCTCCTTCCACCATGTAGGTTCTAAGGCTTGAACTTGGAATCTGCAGGCTCAGTGATAAGGATCTTTACCTGCTTAGGCATCTAGATGAAGAGGGGAGACATACATGTGTGGTGTGGGGTGTCTGTGTATGTGTGTGTGTGTGTGTGTGTGTGTGTGTGTGTGTGTGTGTGTATACATCACACACATTTACACATTTACAGAGTATCAAAAATACTCTCAATGCCTTCTAACATAAAAATCACAAATGCATCAGAATACTATTTCTTCTAGCACAATCCCCTTATTATGAGAACCTAGAAAGTGTATTACTCTTGTCTATTCTCTCTGTAATCAACTATCTATGACTTAATTGAATATTTTACCCAAACACACATGCTTAGCTTTATTTTACTAATGAAAGACTCTCCCAATAACCTATGATCTTAGATCAATCTAACTTTGGGCACAAGATAAACATTTACAAACTTTTCTGCCCTATTTTTTTCTAGAGATCCACAGCATCTTAGCACATATGTGAGAGAAGAGGAGGATCTGCATGCTTATATGGAAAGCAGTGACTACTTAACTCCTTTGGACCCTGAAGTTTTCAAATGCCCGCCGCTCTATGTTGGCAGTAAGTCACCATGGTGTAAGTAGTCATTGAGAAGTTTATAATAGTAAGAATAAAAACAAGTTCTAAAAATCAAAACTGTTCAAACAAAAACACAACACAAAAAGCACCGATGATACAATAACAGCATGACCAATTTAGAAACTACGGACTCCTAGCCCTATATTAATTTTCTCTTATATCCACTTCGATTTCTCCCAACAAATGTTGGGAAGAAAATTTAGAACCTTAATTGTGGCATCACTCATTGACAAGCAGATATCTGCCCTGTAAGAAATGAAACTTGTGGAGAAATAATTTGATGAAGGAGTACACTTCTATAGATGTTTCCATGTCACACTGTAGGGATTGCATAAATTCCTGAGTGAATGTGTATTGTTGACATGGGTATAACCATATCAAAGACTCAATGCCCCAGATTCATGGGATATTGGCAAAGCCTCCAACCCAGGTGGGGCTCAGAGAGGAGGCAAAGCTTTCCCTGGTCAAAGTGCAACTGCCCATAGTATATTCAGAAAATGCTTTCTCCCTCACGCCCAGGTTTACAACCTGAAGACTGGTTTCCTACAGAGGCTGCACCTACCAAGATTAGTGAAACCTACCTCCTTGTTCAACTGTATATAATAACTCCATTTTCTTGTTCATTTATATACAGTAACCTAGCCTCACTATTCAACTGTATATAATAAATATGCTCACCTTCTGGAGTGTTGCAAATTTTTCATTAGCGAGCACAGTCCATCCAATCTCAGCATTCGTGTGTGTGTGTGTGTGTGTGTGTGTGTGTGTGTGTGTGTGTGTGTGAGCATGCACATGCACATCTGTTTTCTCTGTTCCCTCATCATTCCAGTTAGGTCAAATCCTGGAGCTCTGCTGGATGTAGTATCATCCACTCTGAACAAGCATTTCAGTTTTATAACATGATTCTCATAATAATTTAAGATGCTTTTCTTTTGAAGACACCATTTCCTGTGCTAATATCTATTGAAAGAGAATATTTTGATTATATGTGTTAACAATTCTGAATACTACAATACATATCCGTGCAAAGTAAAAAAAAAATCATTCTTAATTAAAGTGACTTAGATGTGACATTGCCTGAGCAAAATGAATTAGACTAGACATTACAAGATCATTTGCAGATTTATCTATTATGTGTGGCCCAAGCAGATTTCACCTTGAGATAAAGGTGATAGGTAAAAAAGAGTATGTCAGGAACTGTACACAGGAAGACCTCCATGCTCAACACTTTGCTGTTTATAAGGAGTATAAACCAAGGCCCTTATCTGTGTAGCAGATCCCAGAAAGCAAATGAAAGAATACTTGCAAAGAGTCTTCATAAAAGGAGAGTACAGGAAGTACTTTGTGAATAAAACACCTCCACTAAGGCTTAGTGTAAAGAGTGACTCCCCCCGACACATAGATCATTATAGATTTAGGGAGCACTACACAAATAAGCCACTCTGATATGGCAACCATTTTCCAGGTATTGATGCCAGAATCTACTGCTTTATTTTGTCACTCTGCTATCCCAATATAAAGTTTCTAGCTTGCAGGGACAAGAGAAGAGAGAACACTGTAAGATAATCCTGAGACAGATGTCACTTTTCCAATAGCTCTTCACTCAGAACTAAAGACATGAACCTACCAGACTGTATGATGACTTGGAAAGAAAGGAAACAAGACAGAATTTAACACAGTACCATTGCTTTACTCAGTTGTAAGAATATCGCTATTTCTCATGTCTCAGAAGTGAGATAACATAGAGAATATTGAAGGCAGTGAGACAAAACTTCTGCTTCCTTAGATTCAGTTACATTCACGACATTTCACTTGCATTGGGAATAAGTGGCATACCTCAAAGTTAATAAAGAAGCTAAAGAGCTCTCTGACACCTGAAATAGGAAATGATTCTCTCCTTAGACTTCAGAGTACGATAGAAAAGAAAGGATTGGGAACAAGGTACCGTGGGATGTACACCATAACACTGTGCATTGCACAATGTTACTTCTGTGAGTGATCTCACACCCAGGAATCTTCTGAGCTTCCTTTGCACAGATAACCTTTTCACCCACTTAGGAAGACAGAGTGACTGCAGGCCAAATATCATATTAGATATCCATTGTTCCCCCAAATGGAAAATGGAAGATAGATTAACCAACTCCCTCAAGGAGAAGGAAACAAAAATTAAATTGAAGTACAAAGCAAACAGACAGAAAACTAAGCTGGATCATTTCAAACAATTCAACAAGGTCATGTCTTAAAAATGGTTTATTATTACCCTGGTTATAGCTTGAGGGCTGCCAGAAAGAGAGTCAACTCTTCAAAAATCCAGTCGGAAGGTCAAAGAAGTTAGAAGCCTTTACGTTCTTGTCACATTGAAGGATCATATTCATTATTGACTCTTCAGCAATAAAACTGTAATCCTACATATGCTGAGGTTGATTCTTATAGGTTCTGGATAGCTTTAGCTAATGGCTTATAGATTGAGAGACATCAGGCCCTACTGAAAGAGCCTATTAAATCTAGCAGTAGAAACCAAAGTCGCTGTCCAGGGCCAGCTGAATAGATTTTCCTGAGCACACAGGGGAAGCATATGCTGACAAGATCCTGAAACCTATCCAGGAAGAGGCAAGCCTTAATCCTTTTCTATCCCTGGGTCACTATAAATAAAGTAGCAGTGTTATACCACTGGGGGCTTGTGAGATACCTCAGTAGGTAAAGAGGATTTGCTGCCAAGACTAATGACCTGAATTTGATCCCCAGGTTCTATGTGGTGGGGATGAACCCATCCTTCAAATTGTCTTCTGACCTCTACTTGTGTGCTATGACAGGTGTGAGCCTACATATCTCACACACACACACACACACACACACACACACACACACACACAAACACATGCACACACATACACACCAACACACACATACACACATATATACACACATACACACACATGCACACACATTACACCCTTACATGCAAACACACACATATGCACACACCACAAATAAAAAAATAAATGTAATTTTTTAAAGTTAGTAGTACCAAAACATCATAGGATACTGTTTCTATTTGGGACTCAAAAAGGTTACCTGCTCTGTTGAATCAGGGGAACCTTGTATGTGCTTACAAAACAGAGCTGACAGAATTAGCCTAATACTTAATACTTAAAGTGTTTCTGTAGTCTCCTCACCACCAACCATCAGAGGTGTGTGTTTGTGTGTGTGTGTGTGTGTGTGTGTGTGTTTGTGCATGCATGTGTGTGTGGCTTTGCCCTGAATGATTACATTAAAATAAATGCACAATAGTAAGAAAAATGTAAAATTTGTCTATTTGAGCTTCTCCAATTTTAACCTTCAGAATATGAAACACTATATAATTATCATTATATCAATGTGAATAATTTTGACTGCCTGTCTTTAAAAAAGAGAACATTGCTTTTTCTCAAAGACACCTTGATAATAGATATCAGAATCTCAGGTCAGTATTCTCTACATTATTCTATAAAAGAGATCTGAAACAAACCGCTCTTATTATAAGTTATGGATGGAAAAAGGTGATCTAAACACAGTGTAGAAAATGCTCCATCTCGTGCGGGTACGACTATAACTATTAGAGGCTCGAGAAAAACCATAAAATGCAGTTGAGCCTCCAGGCTTTGACTGCTGCTATTGGATCTCTGTGTTTGAATTGTCTTCACAATAAAAGCTCTCAGTTTGGTTAGCTTTTACCTGTCAAAAGAAGGAAAATCTGTTGCGATCAGATAAATGCAGCCAGGAAAGGGGTCACTATATTGTGTTGGTTTTCATCCCTATAAAATTGTATGGCAAAACAACTTGGAGAAAATATTCTTGCTTTCGCTCACAGTTTCAGAGGTTCTGATCATGGCTGGCTGGTATGTCATCACTTTGGGCCTCAGGCAAGGACTCTTAAAATTTCCACTTTCTTCTAATAATGACTTAAATATCCAGAACCCTCATGAGCCCATTTCTTCCCACAAACGCACAAGCTGGCAAGGAAGCATTTAATGTATGAGTCTTTCGAGGGGCATTAACAGACTTATACCATAACATAAATCACTAACATTCCCAAAGGGATGAATATGTTGAGGAAAACCATGTCTTACTAATGTAAAAATGGTCTCTAAGGTGCTTACCATCTAAGTTCCCTTTCCTTCACTTGTGAGACCCTGGTTGTATTTCTTGTCATCGTCCTGGACTGAAAAGAAAAGTGTAAGCCATACCCTTGATACAAAATAAATTCACAGAAAACATATTTCTTGCAAACTTCTGGATATTTACATAATACATAAAGGCTAAAACAACATGGAGTGTCATTTCAGACAAGAGATAACCCACTGAATTGCCTATTCATCACTTGGATGTCTTAACTATCTTATACTTTTCTTTCAGGATCTGCCAAACACTTGTAATTCTGAGCATTAATGTTGGAAATAACATAAAGATATGTAAAATTTTATATTTTTAATGCTGTCTCTGTTTCTTCACATTTAATCATTCAGAGCAATATCAAAATGGAAAGAAAATAATACTTTGTTGAAACCTAGGAAACACAGTATCTCCCATTGTAGGGACTCACTGATAAACTATTCCACAACACACAGAAGTTTACTTTTATTTCATTCTTGCTCTGTACTGAATAGAAAAGGAAGGTTGGTTTGTCTGAAGTAAAAGAGGTGTCTATCAATAAAGAAATTGTATTAAATCATAAGTGTGCTTATTCTTGCACAAAACATTGGAACAGCAGAAAAATCATTGCTTAAAGAAATTAGTAGTTTGTAGAAACATTCTTAGGCTTGGTATGTAGCTTTGAATGAAACACTGAATAAACGGAGGGCCTGTATTAAGTATCAAGGAAAGGCAGTTGCAATCTTGGTAATTGGTGTGATCTCACTTACTCTGTTGAACAATGCACAGGAGTGGCTGTCTGCTATACTTTGGCACCAAATCAGAAGGTGGTGCTTCTAACAGACACCTCAAGATTTCCATCTCAATATCAAATTATTGCATTGTACAGTCGGTTTCATTCTGTCATAAAAAAGCTATAACCAGTGATATACAAGTTATATCAAAATGTTGAACAGTAGTACTAACAGTAAGTCCTTGAACTTATAAATCTAGTTGTCATAAGCAGACAAAAGAGATATCCCTATAAAGTAGGTGAAATATATACAAATATTTTATTTAAAAAAAAAAACATTGGTTACTTACAACTTCATCCAAGAATTTAGTGAATATAAATTAACATAGGGTTTTGTTTTTTTTAAAGTCAGGCTTACTATTCATTTGCTTTCATTCTATAGTGCTGTGGGATGTCATTCTGTATGCTGTGAATACGTGTTGCTCTGATTGGTTGATAAAATGCTGATTGGCCAGTAGCCAGGCAGGAAGCATAGGTGGGGCAAGCAGATGAGGAGAATTCTGGGAAGAGGAGGGCTTAGTGAGGAGTTGCCAGCCAGACACAGAGGAAGCAAGATGACAAGGCAGAACTGAGAAAAGGTACCAAGCCACGTGGCTAAACATAGATAAGAATAATGGGTTAATTTAAGAGTAAGAACTAATCAGTAATATGCCTGAGCTAATGGCCAAGCAGTTATAATTAATATAATTATGCCTCTGTGTGTTTACTTGGGCGACGCGAGTGGGAGAGATTTGCCCTGACCGTCAGTTGGCCTGGACACAGAAGAACTTCCTACAATACTGTAATTAAGTGAAAACCCTCTGATACAATGAAACTTAAGAGGGAAACACCTGGGTTACAAGAATGTCTTCCCATTTTGGAACTGACAATACAACCTACATTTCTAGATTCTAAATAATTTACATACTCATGATCTTTAAGTTCATTGTACAAGCCTTTCATTTCCTCAAAATTAACCCATGGCACTTTATTTTATTTTACGGATGTTGTTGTGAATGGAATTATTCTCCCAATTTCTTTGTCTGTGCATTTGTCACTTGTGGATAAGAAGGCTGCTGGCTTTTGGGTGTTAATTTTGTGTCCTGATACTTTGCTGAATGTGCTTATGAGTTGTAGAGAATTTCTGATAGAGTCTTTGGGGTCTCTTATGTATAGAATCCTATCATCTGCATGAGGATATTTTGATTTCTTCACTTCTTATGTGTATCCCATTTATTTCTCTCATTTAATCCTATTGTGCTAAGACTTCCCATACTATATGGAATAGGAGATAGAGGAGTCGATAGCTTTGTCTTGTTCCTTATGTTTGTAAAATCCTCAGCCCTAAGCAAGACATTGACATCACACATCTTCCTCTCAAAGGTTCGGGAATAACTGTAAAAGAGAAAGTGGAAAGACTGTAACATCCAGAGGCAGTGGGTAGATACAAGGAAATGCTGTTTTCTGGACACAACAGGGGCACATATGAATCCACAGTAGTTGAGATAAGATGCGCAACACCTGTGCAAGCTCAAGCTAGACAAGATCCCAGTATGGAGAAGGAAGGTGGGCATGAAGTCCAACCCCTGGCTGAGACGTTCCTGGGAACTGATAACTGCTAGGAAAGTCAGTTTCATTCAAGGATATAGGTCCTGGTATGTTGAACAGCCTCCAGTGAAGGCCACACACCCAAAAGTCTACAGGCAGCACAAATAGGACTTGATGTTGTTTTTATTGTTGTTGTTTTATCTTTTTAAAGATGACATACTTGGGTGGATTAGGAAGGGTGGTGGATCTGGGAAGGGTGGAGAAAGTGGGCACATAGGATCCATACACCTTGTAGAAAATTCTCAAAAAACTGACCAAAAACAAGGGGAAAGTAAGACAAAAAATAATTTTAAATATTAAAAAATTTTCACCTATAAAACATGTTTCTCACATTTAAAGGTATTCAATACACTTAACAAGTTTGTATGTGTGTGTAACTATCTCTACAAGCAAGAGAGGAGCCTGTCAATATGTAAGATATGAGACAGAGTGATGACAGTTCCAATGAAATGAGAGTCCAGGTAGACAATTCCAGCTAAGGAAGCATCGTCATGAGGAGCCAGAGTGAAGGAAGGGGAGTGGTCCTCAGCTAGGGAGGCACATTTCAAACTGTTCCCACAAAATTAAGCATAATGAACTCTCTTGCTACAAGGAAAGTATTTCACTGATAATACATTTAGAAAATTCAATACACTTGTCCCTCTTAGTTAGGATTTATTGGCATATCAAACTTCCAAGAATTCCCACACTTACAATGTAATATTTTCCTAGTTATATGATCACACTTTTCCTACATCTAATCTCTCATTCATCTTTCAAGAAATGATCTATGGCCCTCAGCTTGAGAAATCCAGATGGGTAGTCTAGTATTGCTAGGCTATTATAGCCCATTTATTCTTCTTTACCACACCTTATATGAGTAATTTTCAGAGAGTTTTACTAATCTGTATAACTTATATACTAGGTTTAAAACTACAGAAATGTATTATAGTCCTCTAGTTATGCAAATGAATGTGCTCTCCAGAAATGATGCTGTAAGATAACAAAGTAGTGAACCCTTGTAGGCAGAATCCCAGAAATCTTGAGTGATGAGCTAAAATAAAGAGAACAGCCCAGTAGCATAAGCTACTTGCAGGAGCTGAAGCAGTTACTGGTAACAAATTCTTATGAACCAATTTTCATCAAATGATCTTCCTGGATACAAAATTAGGAATCAGTTCTTTCTTAGAATGTCACAGAACTGCATTAATATTCCTTAAAACTTGTGCCTAAGTAGTCACTGCTCCAAGACACAAGGTTCTAAGCCAACCCTATGAGCTACTAAAGATGCCCCTAGATGTAAATGTTCATAGAAGAGAGGCAGTCTGAGGCCTGTTCTGAGGGAACGTGAAATCTTACTAGATAGAACCTACTTACTTTACCTGACAGGCCATAAGAGGCCCAGTGCATGTTCTTGAGTGGCATGATCTACAAAATTGTACTTATAAAAATCAGAGGTAAAGAATTAAGGACAAGGTCTTTATTATCATATAAAATGAAATAAATCTGAGAGGCTCTTCAAAACTTTATAAAGTAATCAGAGGAAAACAAATTAGAGGAGACAGAAGAGGCAATTAAAACATATGTTACTATAGCCAGAACCTGGAAACAACCTAGATGCCCTTCAACTGAAGAATGGATAAATAAAATGTGGTACATATACACAATGGAGTACTACTCAGCAGAGAAAAACAATGACATCATGAGGTTTGCAGGCAAATAGATGGATCTAGAAAAAAATCATCCTGAGTGAGGTAACCCAGACTCAGAAAGACAAACATGGTATGTACTCACTCATAGGAGGATACTAGTTGTGGAACAAGGATGACTGGACTGCTACTCACATCACCAGGGAGGCTACCTGGAAAAAGGACCCCAAGAAAGACACGCGGATCGCCCAATGATGGAGAAATGGAAGAGATCTACATGAACAGCCTGGACATGAGTGGGGGTAATGAAGGGCAAGGGTCGAGGGAAAGAGAGCTTGGGTGAGTGGGAGATCCCAGCTGGATCAATAACAGAGAGGGAGAACAAGGAATAGGCGACCATGGTAAATGAAGACCACATGAGAATAGGAAGAAACAAAGTGCTAGAGAGGCCCACAGAAATCCACAAAGATATCCCCACAATAGACTGCTGGCAATGGTCGAGAGATAGCCCGAACTGACCTACTCTGGTGATGGGATGGCCAAATACCCTAATTGTCGTGCTAGAAACCACATCCAATGACTGAGGGAACTGGATGCAGAGATCCACGGCTAGGCCCTGGGTGGAGCTCTGGGAGTCCAATTAGCGAGAAAGAGGAGGGTTTATATGAGCAAGAATTGTTGAGATCAAGGTTGGATAAAGCACAGGGACAAATAGCCAAACGAATGGAAACACATTAACTATGAACCAATGGCTGAGGGGCCCCCAACTGGATCAGGCCCTCTGAATGGGTGAGACAGTTGATTGGCTTGATCTGTTTGGGAGGCATCCAGGCAGTGGGGCTGGGTCCTGTACTCATTGCATGAGTCGGCTGTTTGAAACCTGGGGCTTATACAGGGTTGCTTGGCTCAGCCTGGGAGGAGGGGACTGGACCTGCCTGGACTGAGTCTACCAGGTTGATTTCAGTCCTTGGGGGAGGCTTTGCACTGGAGGAGGTGGGAATAGGGGGTAGGCTGGGGGGAAGGGGAGGGGGCAGGAGGGGGGAGAACAAAGGAATCCATAGCTGATATGTAGAACTGAATTGTATTGTAAAATAAAATTAAATTTTAAAAAATGTTACTTTTGAAATCATAAAAGATATATTAGTACTTTGATTTTCTTACCAATAAATAAAGGTTGAATTTCTAAACATGGGAGAACTCAGACTTAGGTCTGTGATTACTTCCAAGAGGATAAAGAGAAATTGAATTTTAGTGTGTTAGATATTCTACCAATAGTTGCCAATTAAATCGGGGACACTTAAAAATAATTATGTAAGGAAAGAATCAGCATTTTCAGGGAAAGCTAACAGATCTATAATAATAACAGGCATTGATATATTTTAAGCTCTTGCCCCCAAGAATGAGTCAAATATACAGTTTTGCACCTGCCTTGTCCTATTTTATTTTTTATTTTTTGGTAACAGAATCAGGGGTTCTTAAATTCCTCAAACAACAACAAAATGCACAATAAAACAAGCCATCCAAAGCCCCTGTTTTGAATTAGAATTCAATGTACACTTTTTGCCCAGTTGTAATTTTCTTGTCTATCATTCCCTAGATCCCAAATTAGACTTATTTGGCTCAATGCCAGAGGATGGGTCTCTAAATTATAATGACACGCAACTTTTACACACAGCACTATTGAAAATAGGAGCTGCAAAGCTGGGCAGTGCTACAAGGAGACAGGAAAGAGATGTAGTTCCAATTCTGGCAGGGCAACTGCAAAACTGCACACTCAATACTAAGTGCCATTTAAAGGGATCAGATGCACGCGGACCATCAGTGGGTGGAGGGAACAGGTGTGGGGAAAAAGTGATTAAAATATTTGTAGGCATGAACAGACAATCGTGTGCCTTTTATCATCCTGTAAAATAAGTTTTCGGGAGTTAAATACTCCAAGCACTCTTCTGAAAGGAGCTGAAAGAGTTGACCTTATGAACATGAACATATTTTATCTAATTGTAGGTTAGAGTTACTCCATGAGTTTAGCAATAAAACCTCACAGAATGTTCCAAAAACATAAAACAGATGTCAAGAGGAAATAAAGCAATCTTAAAGGAATAACAATGGTATAATTTTGAGTTCTCTGCAGATATGGAGAGGGAATATTGGAGACTGGCAATGCTTTTTTTTTTTTAAGAAAAAAGAAATTATTTGGTATAATGAGTGTTCACAAAAGACTTTGTGAAAAAGAAAGTCTTCTAGAAAAAAAAAGTTGCTTAGAAAACACCCTTACTTTGGGGACTGTGGACATAATGAGCTTGAAAACTGTTAGCCATGCCACCACAAGGGCTTGAGTTCAATCCCAGCACCCATATCAAAAAAGCTGGATGTGGTGGCATGCATCCTTAATCCTTGTCCTGAGGAGGCAGAGACAGTTAGGTATGTGTGATCATTGTCCATCCAGCCTGGACCAATATGCAAGCTCTGGGTCTCAGTGACTCAAAACTAAAAAAAATAACAAAAGTAGATATCATTGGAGGAACAACCCTTGGCTGACCTCTGCCCTACACATCCATCCCCCAACCCCACCCCCCCACACCACCACCACCACCACACACACACCTACCTCCCCTCACCACCCTCATACACAACACACCACCAACAGCAACAGGCATACTTTTGATTAGTCTTTCTGGAATTAAGATGTTATTTGAGACGGAAATCATATTATTGCATTTCTAGGTCATATAGACATGAATCACTAAATTACTTAGTTTGGAAGATTTTCAGTGCTCTTATGTGCACAACAAATTTATACAGACATTTACCATGAAAATAATTATGGAGAAAGTGATGTATCCCTATAGGTCCCTCATCATATTGCCTTGTTAACAACTAAAATAAATGGGTGAAAATGCTTCTGAGGGCATCCCACAGATGTTTATAGTGAAAAATGTTAGTATGATTATTTTAAAATTCACATAGGGGAATCTTCTGATTTATTTTTATTTTCCTCCAGGTGACACCATTATCAGGAGAAATGTGTGTGGAGGATAGTGGGGACATTTTAGAAGGTGACCTGGTTGGATGAGGGAGATCACTAAAATGCCTGAAGTAGGTTACCTTTTCCCTTGACATTTCTCTGTTTTTTTTTATCTGTGTCCTAACTACCATGAGGTAAACAGCTTGGTCACATGTCTCTTCTGCAATGATCTTCCACATAACAATGGAGCAAGATGGCCAATGACTGAAACATAACCAGATGAAATCATTCTTCCTTTATATTGTTTATAACAGGCAATTCTTCACAAATGAAAGCCAAACTAATCCAAACATGTGTACCAGAGAAGTGGGGTAGTTGCTATGACAACCTTACAATGTGATTCAAAGGCACACAGAACTGGTTTGTTGGAAGAATGTAGAAGAGTTTGGAGTTACGGTGAAAAGAAGGCCTCACACGACATAGCAAAATTTAAGAGGTGAAAGCCTAGAAGCCCAGAACCCTGATGGAAATATGAAGAGTGTATATTAGGTCTTCACAGGTGAGAACTCACTTGAAAATTGAACTAGAAGTCATTTGTTACAATCTGGAAAAAAGTTTAGATACATTTTGCTCATGACCTGAGGCTTCAAAGGAAATTGAGTTTAAAGGTTTTGTTCTGATTAATCTCACAGAGGACCAGTCAAGGCAGCCCATATTCAGGCTGAGCCATGGTTATTACTAATGAGAGTTAGAGCAACCAGACAGAAAAGTTTGGCCTGAAAATGAGTGGATTTAACATTGAGATAAATAAAGGTGACATGCTTGATAAAATTAAAAAGAAATATATTTTGTGTCTGAATATAGGAGAGATGGATTGAGGATAGCTCTAAAGATGGCTATGCCCCACTTACTTCAGGATCATATCACAGTTTTATAAATTGTGGACTCGATCAAGATTTTTTCCCTTGAGAAGAGAGTGTCTCCAAGACACCATGTTCTCATGAAGCTATGCAGAAAGTAACTTCTCCAGGAATTTTTCTACTTTGAGGCTCAGGTACCCAGGAACCACCCACCCACTGATCAAGATGACAAAACATTTTAGTGCCATCCACGTGACGCTGGCTTCACAAGCATGCAAAGTATGAGTTTCAAAGTCACAGAGGCCTACACCCAGATTTTAAAGGAAAACTTGAAAGCCAGGCAGTGCATGACAGGACTGGAGTTACTGAAAGCAGCTCCCGAGAGGGAGACGTGAGAAGCTGTGAGAAGGAAGCCTACTTCAATGGAGACTCAAGACAGTTTGAGATGCCATGGATGAAGAACATCTGTCAATGAACACCACATGAAAAGCAGAGTAAACCTATGGGAAAATACAAGTAACGAAGAGCAGCAAAGCCATAGGAATGGGAATGCCATAACCCCTTGGAGTGCATATCATAACACCATGTGCTCTAAGCTAGGCAACAAGTTATAAATTTGATCTTACTTTAGTCCCACATGCTACTATTTTGAGTGAGAATGTTTATTCTTTCCCAGTATACTTTGTTTCTGATTTTTATGGAGCTCACCTAAAGGTTTGCCTTGAAGTCAGTAGAGAACCCCCTGAACTTGAACTTTTTTGGTTGGTAACTTAGTGTTCTATGGCCATAAAGAGACACCATGACCCCGGCAACTCTTAAAAAGGGCAGCATCTAATAGAGACTGGCTTACAGTTTCTGGAAGTTTAGTCCATTATAGACATGTCAGGAAGTATGGCTACATGCTGGCAGACATGGTGTTGGAGAAGGAGCAGTGAGATCTACATCCAGATCTGCTGGCATCAGGAAGAGTGAGGCACTGGGCCTAGGGTGGGCTTTTGAAACCTCAAAGCCCACTTTAAGTAACACAGTTTTTCCAACAAGGTCTCACCTCCTAATTCTTTCAAATAGTGCCACTCCCTGGAGACCAAGTATTCAAATAAATGAGCCTATGGAGGTCATTCTTATTCAAACCATCACAATTGAGTTTAAACCCTGCTTTATGAGATGAAACCCATACCTGACACTATAAATGAAACCAAGAACATGAGACAAAATAAGCCATTAGCCCTAAGGGAAGACCTGTTACCATTATTTTGCTAAAAGAACATAGCAGTAAAATTAATGACATATTGTTATACTGATAAATCAGTGCTTCACCCAGCCATCATCAGAAAGCTTTCTCTTGCTGGAGATGGAACCTAACACAGAGACCCACAACTGGACAATATGCAGAGAGGGAAAGACCATGGAATACTCAGTCCTCAATGGGCTGTCTTCAGTAAATCCCTCCTTTCAGGGTTCAGGGAGTTATGTGGAAGACGGATTAGAAGGAGATTCTAAAAAGCCAGAGGTTGTGGACGGGTTTAAGGAAAGAGAGTTTTCCAGACACAACAGGGCAGATGCGCACATGAACTAAAAAGATCTGTATATGCTCAAGCCAGACAAAATCCCAGCACAGAAGACAAGTAAGTACAAAGTCCTATCACTAGCCAAGAAGCTATTTGCAATTGTTGGCTACTGAGAAAGAAAAAAAAAAAAACAGTTTTCTTCAATGGAATGACATTGGATATCTCAACCATACTCCAGAGCAGATCTCATGCTCAGGAGTATTTAGTTGGTCAAAAAAAAAATGTACACCATGGTTTTTGGTGTTTGTTTGTTTGTTTATTTTTGCTTTTGTTTTTGTTATAAGAGAGAGAAAGAACATGAAGTTGGATTGATAGGGAGGAGCTAAGATTTAGGTACAGTTGGAGGAGGGTAAAGAATAATATCAAAATATATTGTGTGAAGTTCTCAAAGGATGAATAAAAGCATAAAATAAATAAATCAATGAATAATTTCTACCTTAACCTAAAAACATTGAGAACTCTTAAGGATATTGTAAGTGCATTTTGATTTATAAGACTCAGAGGCAGAGGTTTTGATTTGAATATGAAATATCTCCCACCGTCTCCCTTGCTAAAGGCCTGGCCCCCATCAAGGGGCACAATACAAGAGGTTATGGAACTCTTAGGGAGTGAGGTTGTTACCCTGAGAAGGGCCTAGGTGAGCTAGCTCAACTTCTAATCTTCCTATCCCAAACTTATTTATCTTTGAGAATAGAATGCCTAACTTCAGAAACTCTTCCTGAGGTAGGCTAGAAATCTGGGATGGATTTCCAATGGCTGTCAGAGTAACTTCCAGATAACTGCTGATTTCATTTTAATCCCATTTGCATGTCAAATGATCTGCCCTTCAGTGCCATGAAAGTTGAAAGTTGCCAGGAAGATGGCTAGAAGAATGAAAATAGGTAGCATCTGGATCCCAGAAACTCTATATATTTCCAAGAAAAGACAGAATATTCACCCCTCAGAGGATTATTGCCCCCTCATCCCTTTTACCTGTCATCTGTAATAATGTTTTAAAACTAACTAGCACTCTATTTCTGTCTTGAAGTCTACTGTGATAATTTAGTCACACCAATTTCCATATATTTTAAATTTTTCTAATATATTTTTTCTATTATCTTATTCCAGTATGCTTTTACTTTTATTCTGTCCAATTAAATGACACATAACTGGTTTTATTAGTCATCCAGTTTGATAAACTGTCTTTTAATTATAACCTTTAGTCTATCTAGTTTTAATGTGGTGACAAAGCTAATTGGGCTTAAGCTATTTGGGCTTGCTATTTGTTTTTCATTTATCTCCTGCTATTTGATCCTTGGCTCTCCACTCCTTTCTCCCTTAATCTGGAGAATAATTGATGAGATTAAGTATCTGTCCTTGGTAATCAATAGAACCCTACTATGTCAGCTTTTCATCTGAACCCTAGTTCATTTGAAAATATCCTCGTTCTCCCTTGTTAAGTACAGCATAATTAAATATGATTTTCTTTGTGCGAATATGTTGGAGTTAGGTGAGATTTCCAGATATTCTAGCAATTGTGGCTAATCAAATCTAAGCTTTATTTCAGTAAATATCTTCCCAAACATTTTTTTATCACTAGATTTTTCATTATCTAAACTTCTGTTTATGTGCTTATGAGACATTTTATGTTTTCACTTATATAACCGAGTCTATTGACATTTTCCTCTTCATTTTTGATACTTAATACTGATTGTCACATTAACATCCCCTAGAATGACCTAGGAGACAAATTTCCATACGCCCCTGTAAGGGATCATCTTGATTTGGTTCATTGAGGTAGAAAGACCAACCCTAAGAGTGAGTGGTAACCTTCCATGAACTAGGGTCCTGGACTTTATAAAAAAGGAGAAAGCAAGCCAAGCGGTAGTATCCATTGCTCTCTTCTCCCTGACAGTCAATGCAATGTTAAGCTGCTTCAAGCTCCTATGGCCTTGATTTTCCCATCATGATGGGCTGTACTGTCAAACTAAGCAAAAAGGAATCCCTCATTTTTTAATTTGTGTTTTTCTGAATATTTGATCACAGAAAAGACACTATGTTTGTTTGGCTAATTTCTATTTGTTAGTCATCAAGTTCATAGTTTCCTATTTTTCTTTTTTGATATTAAGCTCTTTAGTTATGTTTTCAATTTCCCACACTAATTTTCTAATTGCTTACTTCCCAGCTAGTTCTTTTGAATAATCTCTACATAATTTACTAAATTCTCTCTCTCTCTCTCTCTCTCTCTCTCTCTCTCTCTCTCTCTCTCTCTCTTTCTCTCTCTCTCTCTCTCTCTCTCTCTCTCTCTCTCTCTCTCTCTCTCTCTCTCTCTCTCTCTCTTTTCTGGTGCATATGTGATATATGTATGCATGTATAAATACATGGGTGTGCATGTGGAGGTCAGAGGTTGATACTGGGTGTCTCCCTCTCTTGCTCCTTGCCTTATTATCCAAAACAGTGTCTCTTCAATGAACCTGCAGTTTGTCTTTTTCACTAGGCAAAATGGCCTTGAAAGTCCCCATTATCCTCCCATTTCCATCTTTAGTGCTGGAGTTTCAGAAGTGGTCTCCCACACTCAGTTTACTTGGGTGCTGAAGGGCACAGCAAACAGTCACTGAGTCATCCCTTCAACCTCAACTGTCCATCTCTCAAAATACCTTCCACTGTGTATTTGATATTACATTTATCATGGTAATTGAATTTCCCTTGACTGATAATTCCAATATGAAGATAACTTATTCTGTTGTATTAATGCATTTTCCTCCTGGATCATATTTTCTTATTTTGGTATACTAAAGTCTGGTTTCTTCCATCTTTCTCTAACAATTTCTTGAGGGTTTGTTCTGCCAGCCAACAATATTCTTGACCTTGCCAAAACCTGCTTTTAGGCTTTGGAATGAATGATCTGTTTTAATTTTTACCTTAGTCTCAGAGTCTCTCTAATTTGATATGACCAATGCCAATTGCTCTTTCCCTACAGAGATCAGCTGCAGAATTTCTCCGCAGGACTTTTCACGGAATCATTGTTCCACCGCACTACCTAGAGCATGCCCCATCCATGCACACTGCAGAGGCCTGCCAAAGGTTTCAGGTGGTAGATGCAGACGTGAGAGCTCCTGATTGTAGTGTTCTCTCATGTCTGGTGTAGCTTCTCTCAATTGCCAACTGCTTTTCAACTCTGTGATCCAGCATGGACTCCTCAGGTGATAGAGCTGCAGCTCATTAACAGGACATCCCTCCACAGCAACTTTCACTCAACATTCATTCTTTCTAGAAATGAGTTTCTTCCAGTGTCTTTTTTGCTCTTGGTCACTCTCAAACACTTCCACGTAGCTCTCTGTGTGCGTGTGCCTATACATGTGCTTGCCTTTTATATTGATTTTGCTTAAAATATGCAATTGCTCTTTGAAGGAATTGCTTTAATATTTGCTTTTCTGGAAGCCAGAGCTGCTTTTGTCTTTCTGTTTTTTTCTTTTTCTTTTCTTTTTTTTTTGGCCTACTTTTGCATGTATTTTTACTTTAGTTTGTGTAACCTATCAATGTGTTTCAAAACTACATAACCCTATAATGCAATATTAATCCCTAGTTAGTCCTTGGGAATATTTTATACAAAGTGTGTAATTAAACATCTACTTTTCCAGTCACATTTGTAGAAATATCAATTTAGTTTTTTTTTTAATTGAGAATGTCGTACATGTACACAATGAAATATAATCAATATCTACCCCTAATTTTCCCCCAACTCCCCTAATACATCTCCTATAATTGCCCCTCCCTACTTCATGTATTTTTTGACAACCCACTAAGTCCTGTGAGTCCATAATTTTATGGATTTGGAGTCCCCCCTGGAGTTGAGAAGTATACCTGTAGCCATATCCTCAGTAAGGAGTGTTCTTCCCTCCCTCAGCCCAGCATAGCCACTTTCTTCTCAGTAGGTGGTGGGCCTGAAGATCATCTACTCCATCTCTGCCAGGGTTTTGTCAGGCCTGATTTTGTGTAGGTTTTGTACAGGTAACTACAGCTGCAGTAACTTCAGGATCAGGAAATCCATATCGTGTTCTTATGATATTGTCACAATAGACAATCTACATGTAAGCATTTTTGATAAAAAAAAATACAGCAAAAGAAAGCCTTGTACATAGCAATAAATGTAGACATGTGTTCACCGTGCTTAGCACACACAACAGTGCAACTGTGGAGGCTGGTAAGATGATTAGATCTTATAACATATTATAACATATATCTTGCATATAACATTGCATCTGCTACAATGAAATACACAACGAAGCGAACCAAATAAGATAGTAGCTAGAATGTGTGGGTGTAAAAATGTATGTGCATTAAGAAATGTATTGAGAAGAAAAACATACAAATCAGGAACAAAATCTGTTATTTGCTTAGGGATTCAATTAATCTAGAATAATCTATTCTAATATCCAGGGTGTAATAAATCAATATCTTCTTAAAAACTCCAACTGCTTTCCAAGAGACTAAG
This sequence comes from Peromyscus eremicus, assembly GCF_949786415.1. Lineage (NCBI taxonomy): Eukaryota > Metazoa > Chordata > Mammalia > Rodentia > Cricetidae > Peromyscus > Peromyscus eremicus. Next base: position 43,676,968 of record NC_081429.1, read on the forward strand.
ACCTAAAATGAATTATACATCACACACAATCTGTACACACACACACACACACACACACACACACACACACACACACACACAGGGACACATGCAGAGACAATTGACTACTAGAATGTAGGACTTTCTGTTTATGTTAAATTACCTATAGAAGTCATAATCAAGTCTCTCTCTTGTCAAAAATATATAGATTGTGACTGTCTTTTAATCCTTTATTCTTCTACTCCTAACACAGGGACAAAACCTATGAGGCCCAGGGAAATATCACCATGTCCCCCAAAATGAACTGGCCTTTTATCTGTATGTTACATAAAATAAGTATTTCTTAAAACCAAGAGAAGATATTTTCTTTAAAAAAAAAAAATTCCTGATGACTGCTAAATCTTTCAGAGCCTGGACCACTCCAAGAACCCAAGAGGAGGATCTATGTCTTCCTTTGATTTGGAGCAAATTTGTCTCTCTGGCTTCATCAATGCTATGTTTCATGTCCTTTCCCTACATTGCTTCCCAAGACCCCTTTCCCTCCACCCTGTTCTTGAGCAGAACCTTCCATTAGCACTTCATCCTGCCAGCTCAGGTTCTATATCTTGGCTTTATGTTTATTAATCCTGAAATGGAAGTGTCTACGCATCTCATACCAATAACACAAAAAATATTATCCTCAGTTTCTATGGAATAAATATTCTGAAAGTGCATTTTTGTCCAGGATTTAAAATTGGTCCTACGAACAGAGTGTTAGAATGCAAAAGCTAGCCTACCATTGATGAAAGGCAAAGTCAAACTAAATTATCTTCTTCTCTCACCACTTAAGGGGAAAAGAGTAGAGAGTTTTGAATGGCAGGAATGGAAAGTAAGTCTATTAATTTTTAAAAGTATATTTTTTGAGAAACCTCTTTGTTCATATCTATTATAAGCTCAGTGATGGATGCCAAATGGATATAAAACAAAATCCCCATAGACTCAATCCACATGAACTGAACACCCTGGATCTATGACTAATTCCACTGATATTTCAAGATTCCTTTCTGAAAGGCCAACATTAATAAAGCTTTCCTCAGGATACATGGTTTTTACCCCACTGTCAATTTAGATTCTAACCACCAGTTATGTCATTAACATAAATTTGCATATATGTTAGGATTACATAAATGTCACTACAAAGTTAGCACAGAGCAAATAAAGAAAAACAAAGATTTAGGTAAATTTCCTTCATTATAGTTTTTTTACACAACAGCAGACTTTAACCTTGCTCAAGAGTTTCATGAATTAGAAACTTTGAACTAGATGAGTCACTTCCCTAGACACGGAATGTCCTTATCAATTTAGAGCACTTCTGAACACACTCCCAACATTTTAGATTCCCAGACGCCTTTTTCTCTATTTCCCTATCTCCACTAAGAAGAAAAAGTGGCTATATATAATTTTATGTATGGTACTGTCTTAATTTCTCAAATAACTCAAAAAATTTACAGTATTAAAAAGAGTTTTTCATGAAAGACCATTATTGTGACCTGAGATTCTGTTCTAAACTCCAAAAGACCAGACCAAATCCAAATGATATCCAATATCCCTGATACTTAATGCCATAGAATGTGTCAAACTGCCACCCCAAGGAAGCAGATACGCCTACTAAGATAGGCTTTCCTTACAAAGCATCCTATGTTAACTTATAAGCCTTTGCTGCTGTTCGGCTTTTGTGTTCTCACCTCACTGCAGTTGTTCAGTGGGAACTCACATCCTATGCTGTAGAATGGGCTTGCTGGATTCATGAATTGCAAATGAGAGCCAACTAGATCTGGATTATTTGCTGTAATTTTGTCTTTTGACAATAGTAGCATGCTTTGTGCCTTGCTACATCAAGTCCCCTGGGTTTTTGTTTATCAGCCATACCAACAATGCTAGCTACTACCTTTTCCTATCTTAACCCATTTTTTAAGGGGAAGTTCTTGTCATTCCTTTCATTCAGATGGAGAAGCCCCAATCTAACTTGTCAAAACTGTCTCCTAAATCTGCTATTTACTATTATTTAAACCTATTCAAAAAGATACTACCAGTCAAAAGTTAATTCTCTAGGATTTTAGGAAATGTTTTTTCTATGTGATATGGTTCTCAGGAAGTTTTCTTCATCCATGGTACAATGATATATTCAATTATAACTTTATAAATTCTGTTCCTACTTCATCCTGCTCTCCAAACAGTATGTGCCACGATCTCCTAAAACATACATTGTCGCACTTACAACAGTGACCATATTCGGTTGTTCTTTTCTTTGTCAAACTCTCATTTCAGCTTGTGCATTGCTAGTTTTCGACGTTCTCAGCCCTTTCCCTGGTCAGAATCTTTATTCTGAATGCCCAAAGGCTCAGTTCTGTGCCTATTCTATGCTCTGTGACCATGTAGTATCTTCAGTGATTACGGATTTTAATATTCTATACACTTTATGATGGCTCCTAAAGCGGTGGCTGCAGTTGTAGGTGGGGCAGGGGGGCGTGGCGGGGGGCGAGCCCATAGATCCCAGCATACGTGGCCAGACAGAGGACTGCAGCCCGGGGCAGCCAGGACGCGCCTCTCCATACTGAAGATCCTGCCCTGGACTTCCCTTCTGGACAAGAGCGCCCATCCTGCCCTGGACTTCCCTTCTGGACAAGAGCTCCCATCCTGCCCCAGACTTCCCATCTGGACAAGAGCTCCCATCCTGCCCCGGACTTCCCGTCTGGACAAGAGCTACCATCCTGCCCTGGACTTCCCATCTGGACAAGAGAGCTCTCATCTGGACAAAAGAGAGACTTCCTGAATCTGTCAGCTCTGTCTGGACCAAGTGCGCTGATAAGACCAAGAACGAACCACAAGGAGATGGGCAGGCATCAAGGCAGAAGTACATACAACAAAATGAAGAGCAATACAGCATCACCAGAACCTAGTCCTCCTCCAACATCTAGACATGAACATCAAAAATTGGAAGAAGCAGAAGAAAACAGCCTTATGAATAACATCATGAAGAAGGTAGAGGCTTATATAGAGGAAAAAACAAACAAAAAATGGGAAGAACGCTGTAAACAACCAGAGGAAAGGACAAATAAGGTAGAAGTAAACCATGATAGCCCCTGATTTATTTCAGGGGTCTTAACTACTGCCCCGAGCCCAAGAATGTGCTATCAAATGTTGCCTTTTGTCATATTTATGCTCAGGAATCCAGGTGAATATTTTGTAGGTGCCTCATGGTTCATGTGTTCAAAGCCAAATTCTAGAATCCCTTCACAAAAGTACCTTATTTTGATTCTTTGTCAATTAATTGAAGTATATCACCATCACCCCCAGCTGCTGAGGCCAATATTTTAACATAATACACAGTTTTCTTCCCTTTACTTGCCTTTATACAACAGCAAATCCTGAAAGATCAACATTAAAAAGTGTTCAAGCCGGGCGGTGGTAGCGCACGCCTTTAATCAAAGCACTCAAGAGGCAGAGCCAGGTGGATCTCTGTGAGTTCGAGGCCAGCCTGGGCTACCAAGTGAGTTCCAGGAAAGGCGCAAAGCTACACAGAGAAACCCTGTCTCGAAAAACAAAAAACAAAACAAAAAAAAAAAGTATTCAAATATATGCAATTTTCAACATGTCTACCACTACCATTCTATTCTTATGTATACTTATTTTATATTTTCTGTGATTGATAATATTTTTGTCTCCTTTTAATTCTCTTAATAGATTCCTTTGTATGAGGGTTGCTTTTAATATACATAAATGCTGTGGGATGTATGGCAAATGTGTTGCTAATTAATCAATAAAACACTGATTGGCCGTTGGCTAGGCAGGAAGTATAGGCGGGGCAAGGAGGAGAAAATAAAGCTGGGAAGTGGAAGGCTGAGTCAGAGAGACACTGCCAGCCGCCACGATGAGAAACGGCTTGTGAAGATGCCGGTAAGCCACGAGCCATGTGGCAAGGTATAGATTAATGGAAATGAATTAATTTAAGCTATAAGAACAGCTAGCAAGAAGCCTGCCACGGCCATACAGTTTGAAAGCAACATAAGTCTCTGTGTTTACTTGGTCGGGTCTGAGAGGCTGTGGGACTGGCAGGTGAAAGAGATATATCCTGACTGTGGGCCAGGCAGGAAAACTCTAGCTACAAATGGCGTCCAACGTGGTGGCAAGAGTTTCCACCTAAAACCTGAGAAAAAAAGATTCTAAAACGGAGCTAAAAACAGTTCCTAATTGTCTCTCTCAAATGAGAGGCAGCTGCTGGTTTGAGCTACTGGTGGGTTCCTAGCATGTGTGCTCGACCTGCTGCCTTATGGCAGGAATGAGGCCTCTGCAAGTGGCACAGTAAGCTGCATGGTGGATTTAGCCTTTGCTGGTACAAAACAAAAAAGGAGGTTTCTGGGCTACATGCTGCTTGGCTAAAAGCATAGACCCCCGATAGCTCCCAGAGCTGGTGGTAAACGTAGCCATAATGGGAAGCTGAGGTGGGCAGAGCCAGCAGCCACAGCTGCTGCAGTTTAAGGCAAGAGATTCACAATAAGACAGATTCAGATGTAATAGTTTACAATGTGTGTAAAAGATACGTAGGCTTGAAAGAGACAAAAAAGGTGATATATAGAGTTATAGAAACAAATACATAGTTTTAAAAAATAAAGTCTTTAAAGAGACAGTAAAGGTAGTATAAAAATAAGCCACGTAAAAATGGATATTACACAGAGAATCTGGATTGTGTTGTCTTTGGGATTTTTAACTGCAGAAAAACATTTGATGGTAAAAGCTGTTGAGTTATGCCAAAATGTATATTTTAAAGATACCTTGACTTCAAAATTTGGATATAAGGATATGTTGCTTTGGAAAAGAGTTTCTTTTGTTTCCACAGAAAGCCAGAGGCTATGGATTTGTTCCAGATTAAGATACATCAGGTTTGACCAGCCAAGACCCCCTGAAGGTCTCTGATGACACCATGGCCCAGATGATCCAACATCCAGAATGGTTTCAAGGCAACTGGCTCAGATGATACAGCCTCACGGACTACTCCATGATCCTAAAATTTTCTTTGTTTCCCCATAAGATACAGCGCCCCCTTCCAGCAGGAAGTAGTAAGAGAAGCTACGCCCAAATTCCCAAATGATATGTAATTTTACTTTGTTAAGGTTAAAACCTTCCTTTTTAAAAAAAAAAAAAAGGGGGGGGAAGTGCTGTGGGATGTATGGCAAATGTGTTGCTAATTAATCAATAAAACACTGATTGGCCGTTGGCTAGGCAGGAAGTATAGGCGGGGCAAGGAGGAGAAAATAAAGCTGGGAAGTGGAAGGCTGAGTCAGAGAGACACTGCCAGCCGCCACGATGAGAAACGGCTTGTGAAGATGCCGGTAAGCCACGAGCCATGTGGCAAGGTATAGATTAATGGAAATGAATTAATTTAAGCTATAAGAACAGCTAGCAAGAAGCCTGCCACGGCCATACAGTTTGAAAGCAACATAAGTCTCTGTGTTTACTTGGTCGGGTCTGAGAGGCTGTGGGACTGGCAGGTGAAAGAGATATATCCTGACTGTGGGCCAGGCAGGAAAACTCTAGCTACACATAAAACACATCAGTTAAGCACACAGCTTAAATTTCTCCATTTGTTTTCTGTCGCATTTAACAGTCAAACAGCAGCGCTTCATGTTCCAGAAGGTCTTGGGCAAGCTGAGGCTAGCTCCCTGAGCTCATTTCCATCCTCTCCCTCTTTGGTTTCATTGACCTACCACACTAGCCAAATTGGCCTTCTTTCTTCCTCTCAAACTCTTTCTCACCTCAAGACATTTGTATTTACTATATCCCTCCTAGAATGAGTCCTCCCACATCTGCTCACGACTGTAATACGACAAGCATATTCTTTTAATGGATCCCACTGAAAATATCAGGAGAGCTTTTGACTACTTACTAAATCTAAACTAATTAACAAAATTCTCTTTACTCAAACTACCTAAGCATTTTATATCATCATATCCCAATATAGTTTCTCCAGAGAACTTAACAAGCATCTAAAATTATTGGTCTTATTTTATACTTGTTTTATCTTTGCCTCTCATCACTAGAAAGTAACCTCTGCAAAAACAGAGATCTGGTCCCATCACTGAAGGACCTAGATCCAGTGCCAATCAATGAATGTTTAATAAAAATTTATTCACTAAGTGGATGAATGAATTTTGTGAAAGAGAAATCTAATAGAGATTGAATTTCTTGAGATATATCTAATAAATACCATAACCAGGCTCATACCTATAGCACTTGCCTGAGAATATTAACCTGACAAAAGTATGTGATTGGAATGATGACAGGTAGAGGCTCAGACATGCTATAAAAACAATTTTGATAGCAAAGAGAAAATTCAATGATGTCTAGAAACAGAATAAAGCAGGAAAAAATGCACGGAGAGCAGGAATAGGCTCAGGAGCCTTAAGAGAAATTGTCCTCAAAAGAAATGTCAATGTATTGAAATGTGACAGTTTACTGAAATGCTCAATTAGTGAGCACAATAAAGAAATGAATTTCACAGATTTCCAGTGTGGAGAACAATAGACAGGCCAGTTTCATTAGAATATCCATATAACCCTAGATGAAGCATGGCATGGAGGTGTGTTTAAGACAGGGACGTGGTATGGTTTTAGTCAACTAAAAATAGTTCTCATGTACAAGACAGAGATTGTAATTCTGTTTATGGTCTTAGGACTGCTGAGATCCAATTTATATAGAAGAACATTTATTACTTTTAAATAGAGAGCTTAATGATCTTGAGCATATTTCTGTAGCATATACATATTCAAGATCATTATATATACATATATACATTATATCACACACACACATACACACACATACACACACACACACACACACACACACACACACACATATATATATATATATATATATATATATAATCATCTCAAAATTCCAATTGTTAGCTCCATTCCTGATATCTCTATTTCTAACATCCACTGGATGTTTGATCCTAGGTATTTTGCTTTTTTCTAAAAGTCATATAAGTGGAAAGAAATAATAGCTAGTTTTGTGTGTGTGTGTGTGTGTGTGTGTGTGTGTGTGTGTGTGTGTGTCAAGTTTTGCATTGAGATCAGTGGGCAAACTTGGATATTCTTTCTCTGGGACTTTCCACGTTCTTTGGAGACAGGGTCTCTCATTGGTCTGAAACTCTCCAAATACATTAGACTAGCTAGCCAGAAAACCCAAGATATTAAACTATCTCTGCTTCCCCAGCCTGTTTATTTGACAAATTTGGATTCTCTTCACTTGTATTTAAATTTCAGGATAAAATTGTCAATGTCTATACAGTTAGTATGCTTGTGTTTGGATAGGGATTGAGCTGATTGTATACAGCAGTTTGGGAAGAGCTGACATCTTACCAAGTCTTCAGATAAAGGATCAGAGTCAAGCTCCCCACTGTCATTCCTTATTCAGCTGTTCTTGTTATTGTTTGGAACTTTCACCATAGATGCTTTTCATATTTTGACAGATTTATCCTTAGTACTTCATTTCTGTGTTTTTGGACATGGTAGAACTTTTTCACATTTCTATCATGTACTGAAAACAGGTCTCCAAACTTTTATGTCCTGATGGTGGTTCCAGCATGTGCAACATCTCTTGATTTCTTTATCTCTTCACAGTGTTTTCTCACTCATTGTCTTCTCTGTTCTTATTATCTCTTCCCCTCTCTCTCTCTCTCTCTCTCTCTCTCTCTCTCTCTCTCTCTCTCTCTCTCTGTGTGTGTGTGTGTGTGTGTGTGTGTGTGTGTGTGTGTGCGTGTGCGTGTGCGTGTACCTGCTGATATTTAGCTAATACTATGGCTAGAACAATAGTGGCGAGTAGATAAATAAGAATTATAATGTTATCTTTTTTTATTCACATCTCTTGTCTTACTGGACTAAAAATCCAGGTATAGACTAATATCAGACATTAACTTTATATTTCTGTTATGCATTTTTAATGTTATCTTGTTATTCTTTCATATATTACATCCCGACTGCCATTTCCCCTCTCTCCCCTCCTCTCAATCTTCCCCTACCTCCCTTCTCCCCCAGATCCACACCCCTGCTCCAACTCTTGTCTGAATGGCTTGGAAGATTGATCCAGTCACATAATCTAGTCTAATAATTCCTTTGAGTGGCTTTTCTTTCAGTCTCTTTAATAAAGTTTCATAAATCATTAACTGCCAATCAGAAAGGGGTATACATGGAGAATCTTCTGACAATCTACATTTTAAATAAATGTTCAGGTTTCATTTTCTATAAGAAAAAAGCAAAGATTGACTGTAGGAAATTTCTTAATCAGTGATTGATGGGGGAGGGCTCAGGCCAATGTGGGTAGTACTATCCATGGGCTGGTGGTCTTAGTGGTTTAAGAAAGCAGGCTGAGCAAGCCATGATGAGTAGGCTATTAAGCTGCACCCCTCCATGGCCTCTGCATCAGCTCTTACCTTTAGGATCTTACCTTGCTTGGGTTTCTGTCCTGACTTCCTTCAGTGATGGACTAGGATGTGTCATGTATGTGGAAGTACAAGCCAAATAAATCCTTTCCTCTACAAAAATAAAAAATAAAAAATAAACAAAAATATAGCCCACCAGTGGTGGCCCACATCTTTAATCCCAGCACTCAGAAGACAGGTGTATCTATGAGTTTGAGGACAGCCTGGTCTACAGAATGAGTTCCAGGACAGCAGGGCTATGAAAAGAAATCCTGTCTCAAAAAACACACGCAGAAAAGAATTACATTGCAAATATGCAGACCTTTCTTTTCCTGTCACATTGTCAGGATAGATGGTTTGATAAATCTAATAAAAAGATAAGTAGAATTTATGTTTTGCTGTTTTTATAGTCAACTCAGTGCTCTACAGGTTTTATTTTCTATGCTGGAGAGCTATTAGTTACCACCAAGATATACATGCCACTATTTCACCATTAGAGTAAATGTGCCATGATGGTTGTTGTGGTGTTTCATAAGTGCCATAGCCATGTAGGACTACTGTTTGCTTCCCTCCCTTGGAATCTTGCATGGTTCCTTCTGGTATCATGAAAGCTAGTCCTCAGAGAGGAAGCTGTCAGATCAGATACACTTCATGTCTTTTGGGTTGGATGTCCAAAGTCAGCAATGTGGACTTACCTTCTACCTCAGGTAGAAGGCAACAACAATATCCTAAAATATTTTGGGAGTCTCTTGGACAGTCCTGCACAACAACTTTAAAGAGGACTTCTCATGCCTGATGTTGGAATTTCTGTTAGGTAGTATATGGTTCTCAAGAAGAACACTGTCATCCCAGATGGGAAAATTCTATTTAAACTATACATGTAAACACAGACTTATATGTATTTAGATGGACAGATGACTGATAGACAGATAGATAGATAGATAGATAGATAGATAGATAGATACATACATACATACATACATACATACATAGATGATGGATGGATGGATGAATGGATAGATAGATAGATGATAGATTATAGATGATGGATAAGTAGGTGGATGGATAGATAGATAGATAGATAGATAGATAGATAGATAGATAGATAGATACATAGATACATAGATACATAGATACATAGATAGATAGATAGATGGACAGCCAGACAGGTGATAGTAATATGAAGACATGACTTTTTCAGACAACCTTACTGTTGTTTTACTTTCATCTCCCTTTCTTTGGTTCCCATCCCTCTCTGTGGTGGCATAGGAATGGCCCACATAGGCTCTTAGACTTAAATGCTTGGTCATCAGAGAATGGTACTGTTTGAAATAGGAGGTGTGGCCTTGTTGTTGGAAGCATGTCACTGAGGGTGAGTTTTGAGATTTCAAAAGCCCACGCCAAGCCCTCTCTTCCAGCTACCTGCAGATCTGGATGTAGAAGTCTCAGTTATTTCTCTAGCACTGTGTCTGCCTGTGTACCACCAGGCTTCCCATCATGATAGTAATGAACAAAACCTCTGAAACTGTAAGCAAGCCCCAGTCAAATGCTTTTATTTATGTGAGTTGCTGTGGTCATGGTGCCTCTCTACAGCACTAGAACACTGATTGAGACACTCTCCTCTCTTTAATTAAAGCCCCTATGCTATTTTTCCTATCGCCTTCTCAGTAGCTCCTGAACCTTGCTATTTCCCTCTCGAGTGCTCTTCCATCCTCCTTTACTTTCCTGGTTTCTGCAGCTACTGCATGTTAGATACTCATATCTGAAAGCTAGGAATCGCAGATGGGTGACAATATGTGATGTTTGTCTTGGTCCATTCTTACTGTCATAAAATTCCTCAAAGTTGATGGTAAGACCCTATTGCCAAAGACAACACTTACATACATTACTGAACATGGAAAAGTTGAGCTGGTGCCCAACCAGAAGCTTCGCCTTTACTAATTAGTATTCATGGTGCTGGAGGGTACTCTGCTTGTTACTTGAAGAGAAAAGTAATCCTCAGTATCAACCAGCTATGAACCCTGTAGCCTATAACAGTGAGTGACCCACATATGAGATCTACTGGAATGATAATGACAAAAATGTTAAGGAAGTAACCAAATTTTTGATTGGATTTAATCCCCACTCTATGAGATAGAAGACATACACGACAAGGATAAAGTGGACAAGAACCTGAGACTAAGTAGGTCATGGGTCTATAGGAAAAACCTAATATTTCTGCTAAGGAAGCAGAGCAATAAAATGACTTCTAATGACATATTGCTATACTGATAGACCAGTGTCTTTATCAACATGCATCAGAAAAGCCTCCTGTGACAGTAGATGGGAATTGACACAAAGTCCCACAAGTGGACAATGTGTAGACAATAAAAGTCTTTGGAGCACCCAGTCCAAACTGATCTTTATCAGACCCCTCCCCTGAGGCTCAGGGATCTATGCATAAGAGGGGAAGAAGGATTCTGAGAGCCAGAGATGATGGGTGACTCCAAGGAAGTAGTGTCTTCCGTACGTGTTGGGGCCCACTAGGTTTCCTAGTGGCTGTACCCAGCAGGACTGTGTGGGAGGTTGATTGGACCACGGGCCTGGGTACCAGGTGTTTGTAAGGGTCTAACTAGCAAGGAGGAGGTCTTTTGCTCCACCCCTTAGCCTTGTTACAAATAGACCTTTGGAATAAAGTTCTGGGCCCATTTGGATAAGGATCCAAGCCCACTGGAGAGTCTATCCTGTGTTTTCTCTCTCTCCATTTCTAACTAAGTCTCTTATCCCTCAATCTTCAAGAGTTCCTGGGGTACATAAGTGTGGGGGCTGGTCTCCCACACATACACAACAGGAGTGATGCACAGGTAAACTCACAGGGACTGTGGCAGCATACACAAGATCTACACAGGTGCAAGCTATACAGGATCCTAGCACAGAGAGGGGAAGATGGGACAAAGGGTCCCATCCTCAACCAAAAAGATTTTGCAGTTGATACCTACTGTCAAAGGTAAAATCAGTTTTGTACAATGGAGTGTCACTGGGTATATCAACCACACTCCAGGGCAAGCCCCATGCCCAGGAGTAGTTGTTGGTCAACATGAAATTAACTCCATGGTTGGTTTGTGGGCCGTTTTGCATTTTGTTTTGTTTTGGCATTCTTCGTCTTATAGTTTGTTTAATTTAATTTTTATTTTTGTCTTTTTGTGGTTTTTATGAACTAGAGAAAGAGAGAGTCCATAAATTTGACTGAATAGGGAAGAGGGTAGGATCTTGGAGGAGTCAAAGGAGGCAAAACATGATCAAAATATATTGTATGAAAAATACTTTAAAGAAAAATAGAGAAAATAAGCTTATTCTGTCTCATTGTGTGTCTGGTTTCTGGCAAGGGATTCATGCTAGATGGTATCACAATGGCAGACACTTGCACAGAGTATTATCATGAGACAAAAATCTAAAGAGATTCTGAGGACAGGCATATTCTTCACATGATAATCCAATTTCATGGAAACTGGGATGCCATGCAAAAGACATGATCCCTTCCAAGGGCAGCATGACCAAAAGCCTAACACTTTTTACAAAGCCTCCATTCTGAGAAGTTCTACCACTGAATGTTACCACCCTGAGGGATGTTTCCAGATGAGTTTCTGGGAGCCATGGTCAAAACATCACTAAACCATAACAATTACATTATCATTTGCCCTTTTTTTGTGAGATTTAGCAGAGTTTCTTGGCATTCTTAGATTATTTTTATCTATCTATCTATCAATCATCTATCTATCTATCTATCTATCTATCTATCTATCTATCTATCTATCTATCTATCTATCTACTGAGACAGGGTTTCTCTGTGTAGCCTGGCTGTCCTGAAACTAGCTTTGTAGACCAGGTTGGCCTCAAACTCAGAGATCTACCCGCCTCTGCCTTCCAAGTGTTAGGATTAAAAAGGCATGGGCCACCATTGCCTAGCTCATTCTCTTTCTTTCTTTCTTTCTTTCTTTCTTTCTTTCTTTCTTTCTTTCTTTCTTTCTTTCTTTTTTGTTGTTTTTTGAGACAGGGTTTCTCTGTAGCCCTGGCTGTCCAAGAACTCACTTTGTAAACCAGGCTGGCCTTGAACTCACAGAGGTTCACCTGCCTCTGCCTCCCTAGTGCTGGGATTAAAGATGTGTACCACCACTGCCCAGCCTATTTAAAAAAATAACAAAAGGAATAATTGATAAGCCAGAGTCATTATGTGAGTATAATTTGGTAATGTCTGTCCTTGAGATTTCAGTGGTATGGAGAACAAAATGTTTTAGACAAAGAAAAAAAAGGGGCCTCTTTTATGTGCTTTCTTTACTATGTATAAATGCCTCTTTCCAGCCTCACCACATGGTACTTCAAAACTCTGATAAATAACTTAATACTGTGAAGTCTCCTTGATTTTTCTTTGAGACAGAGTGTAGCCCTTAGTGGTCTGGGCCTTGCTATATAATGAGGTCAGCCTTGAATTCAGAGACTCACCTGCCTCTGCCTCCTGATGCTAAGATTAATTGACATGTGCAACTATGCCAAGTCTAAGACACAGTTTTTAAAGGTTTATTTTTATTTTCAATTGCATATATGTATGTTGCAGGAGCATGTGCATACGGTGAGTACAGTGCCCTCAGAGGCCAGAAGTTTTCTATCTCTCTGGAACTGGGGTCACAGGCAGTTGTCATTCATGAAGTATGGGTACTGGGAACTGAACCTTGGTCCTCTTCAAGAGCAGTACTCACTCTTAACTGATGAGCCATCTCTCCAGCTTTCCCCCTTTATTCATGGATTTTCTGTTTATATTTAACTCATTCAATAATAATATAATGTGAACATACATGATTATATGAACATACATACCACCTAGACAACTTTGTGACAAAATTGACTTAAGTGATGTCAATTATTTTGGCTCCACCCTAACCAAATTATATTATTTTATTTCTGATGCTACTTGATTTCCAATGGATTTCTAGGGTAAATCTAAAATGCTTTTAGTGCATTTATCCTACTAACATCACAGATTACAAGTACAATATACTATAGTCTCTATGGTTTGAGCAAAATGCCTTCCTCCCTCTGAGGGGCATCAGTGAAGATCATTGTACATGATGTACAGAAAATGAAAATGGACATTCTTTCACTCTATACCATCACACACAGTTGAACGGTGCCAAATACAGAATCATCTGTATTTTCTTAAGCATTTTTAAAATTTTGTTCTGTTTTTGTTTTGTTTTACTATGTAGTCTAGGCTTGCCACAAACATGTCTTGCCCTTCTGACTTCTGCAATTTGTAGGGATGCACCATGATGCTGATTCTTAAGCAATGTGTGACTGAGAAGAGTGAACGTCTAAGCGTCAGGTGCAGAGGAAAGGAAGTAAGAACAGGTGAGTGAACTTTAAAACATGAAAGGGGGAAAAGTGTAAAATTAAAAGTGAGAGAAGAATAAAAATAAGATTGTGATAATGGGCAATGCAAGAGGAAAAAAGAAAGTATTGTGTAGTCCAAGAGTATTGATGAGTTTAGGATTATTTTGGTACATGAACAGAGCCCACTAATTTGGACCTTTCTAAATTGGAAAAGCAAATATGTATGAAACTCAGGTGAAATTTCTAGATTATACCTCCCAGAGGTGGAGAATTGTATTTCAAGTAAGCATAAGCTGACATATTGAGTGTTCAGTAGAAGTGTTGATGGACAGACAGAATCTTCTTCCTCATGTTTTTTAGAATATTTTCATCTGAATTGTGTTAAGTGAAGAGATTTTAAGGAAACAAAATCAAATAAGAAAGAACAAAGACAGGATGCTTCTGTCATGACTGACCCTGCTCATGATAGAAGAGGATAAAATCTGTCAAGTTCCTCGAATTCAGAAAGCATCTTCCCTAGGAGTCACAGCACATATTTCACATGGTGTTTCTGTATTTCCCTTGAATAGTGTTTATTTAGCTCTGTTGAAGAACAGAGCCCTTTCAATCTCTGTTTTAAAATCCAAATTCTGACATGGCTTTTTATACTCCCAAGTGTTCTCATGATTCCAGACCTTTCATTTTTCTTCCATCTTATCTCAAGGCTGGAAGAAGTTTATAAGAAGTTTATCATATTATTAGACAATGGAGCAGAACAAAACAATACATCAAGCCTCAGCACTCAACATTGTTTTGCAGGGAAAACGAGGCAAGTTATTTCATTATGCAACTAGAGAATGAAGATAATGTCCCAGGTACCATATTTCAGGGATTGAAAAGTGTAGATATACTTAACTAATGACAAAAAAAAAACCAAAGTAGAGCAAACAGATTGGAAAATGAGTAATTAAAACAAATGCTTAAAGACTAAATCCTGAGAGAAGAGATTCACTAAGCAAACATCAGAAACTTGTAGAATAAATAAAATTCTGATGTGCTATATGGATAGGGACCATAGTAGAATGTTCTATATGGCAATATGAAAGTCAGTCCAGTTGTCTTTGTTTTACATATAAACACTTGCATTTCCATTAACATGAAGATACACTGCAATTTAATCTCAGCCTATTTTGATAACGGTGCCCATCAATTTATGAGACTGGGTCTTCTCTTAAATCACATTTTTTTTTGATTTTTCGAAACAGGGTTTCTCTGTAGCTTTGCGCCTTTCCTGGAACTTGCTTTGTAGACCAGACTGGCCTCGAACTCACAGAGATCTGCCTGCCTCTGCCTCCTGAGTGCTGGGATTAAAGGCATGCACCACCACCGCCCAGCTCAAATCAAATTTCTATAGTAACTATAATGTGTACTTTTTTTCAAAAGTAGCAAGGAAGGTAGGGGATTCAACCTGTCATCTTAAAAGCTCTTCACAAATAAAGTAAGGCTGAAGGACTTATTTTTTGTCACCCAAATAAACTGTAGAAAAAATTAGGTCGAGACTATCAAATTTTGGTTCCAGCTTTTACTTGGGAAATAAATGCATTTCAGCTATGATTCGTGAGTCTATTTTGAATTCAATTAGCCACATTGAGCATAAAATGTGTGATACAGTTTGTCCTGTGGTATTTATGGATATAAAACACAGCTGATGTGATCATTCAGCTGCGTGCTCTGGACCTTTACTGCATGTCTCGAGTGGATAATATGAGGCAGAAGAGAGACCACAGGGAAAATGCTCTCATTTGCTCCACATGCAGGACCCAAAGCCCTGTTCAATTATAAAAGGAAATGGGCATATTAGGGGGAAAGCCTCGGCCTTGAGCAGGAGTTTTGCATTCAGATGAACCACTTACACTAGCCACTAACCACAGAGCTCAACTTCAGAACAACCTAGCTTCAATTTTGACCACTATACTTACATGTTTAGTCAGATAATAACATGTATTTCAGAAAGATAATTAAAAGCTCATCATAATTCTTTAAAGCATGTTTCTTTTTGCCCTCTGGCTCAATTCTTCCTGTTCCTAACTTCCACCACCATATGCTACTGTGTAGAATGAAGCAGAAGTCCCTTCATCAGGACTATGTTAAATTTTTTTGTAAAGCAACTATACAGCTTCTGTAGACAATCATCTTCTTCATGGAGCCCATTATTAAATAAGAAAAGAATGAATGTTGATGTTAGCAATAAAGTCTAATTGAGACTAGCATCAAAAATATTCAGATTACTAAATCGATGACATAATCTAAAGAATTTATTCAGCACAGAACTCTAATTCTGACTAGCATTTGGTGGGGAAAATTGTTTTTTCTCATTCTATAGGTGTTTGGTTTGACAAATAATGATTAGGACATCATATTTGGGTCACTATCTTCTCACTTACAAATAAACACTTCTAATGTAATTAAAACATTTTTTAAAAGTATGTTCTGTTTATATTATCAATATTAAACAGTTCTCAAATTTAAACTATCCTGAGAATTTATGCCTGTTATGGTTAATCTGTACAGCTAGTTACTTCACAGTTGCTTCAATTTGTACACTTCTAGGTACGGTTTCAAAAGCAAGCTGCTGGAACATGGGCAACCTATCAAGGGCTATATTAAAAACAAAACAAAACATTAATCTTGACTCTCCCTCCCCCAATAGCCGTCAATTCCCAATAGCTCTCAGATAGAGGTGAAACTTCGGGAGCCCTCCCCAGCACATGCTGAATCTAATCAGAATGACCATGTTTAAAGGTCCTGGTGGCAGGGACAGGGAGTAAGGGGCCAGCAAGATGGCTCGTGGACAAAGATGTTTACCACTAAGACTGCTGATCTGAGTTCCATCCACAGAACCCATCTGGCAGAAGGAGAAAATAGACACTTGCAAGTTGTCATCTGACCTCTGCATATGTCATGCCCATACCCTCCTCTACACACACACACACACACACACACACACACACACACAATAAATAAATTAAGGTTAAAAATAATAATGGCAATATTTTTTAAAAAGAAAAAAGTTGTGATTTGGGAATAAGAAAATGTTTCACATTTTCTGAAACCAAAATGTTATTTTCAATCGGACATTTGTGAAGAACATCTGCAAAAGAAAGGAAGGAGGAAGATGAGTAGAGCACCTAGCAACCTTGTCTAATTATTATAAAGATCAAAAGTGCCTTTGTTGAGAAAACAGGAGGGTGCAGCGGCCAGAGAGCTAACTGTGCTTTGTGCAACACTCTAAATAAAACACTTTCCTCCCGTTATATAAAGTTTGTCCCAGTTTGTTCGACACAGGCTTAGAGAGTCAAGCCAAACTGCTCGAGTCAAGAAGCAAAGCTTTGGGATACTAAGGGAAGCAAAGTCCTTTAAAATCCTTGCAGCGTGTACAATACATTTCTGATTTGCTTCCCTAGACTCAGTCAGCTTATGAATGTTAAAACTGTCCAGTCTTATTTTCTACACCAAGGACATCAGAAAATCCTGTCCATACTCTACACAATACTAAAGAAGAATAGAACTCAAAGTAGTCCTGTATTTTTCACATATTTTCCTGAAAGCTTAAATGACAAAACAATTTGGAAAGTTTACATCATTTATGATAGGATAATATCAAAGATACAAAATTCTACCTTGCTACTGTATGGTCTACACCCTTTGAACTTTTAATGGAATAGCTACAAAGCAATAGAATAGAGGATTATATTTTCTTTTCTTTTTTTTTTTAACTTCAAGCTATTTTTTTTTTTTACATTGTCTCCTGGAGTATAGCTGCTTCAAAGAATAAATCATGCTCATTACTTATCTTACATTCTTGATGAATCCCACACAGATATATCAGTTTGGCTGGGAAATACACTGATACTAAACTTAAAATTTTTTATTATTTCTTATCGGTACTACAAACGCTCCCTGCAAGAGCCAAGGACTAACAAGAGTCACAAGAAGCTCTCTTTTCAGTTGTTGGTCAGGGTTGTCCTAGAGCCCCCAAAACATTCCAAGCTACTGCTATAGCTCTTGGTTGTCCATTCCCACCCCAGAGGTGGACGGTCTTAAATCCCTCCCTGTTGCTGGAGACACCATGCACTTCAGACCCAGACCCAGAGGTGCCTGAGTTGGAAATGACCTGAATGCCTCCTTTCTGAGGACTAGCTTTCATGGTATCAGAAAGTCCCATGTAAGCTTTCAGAGGGCAACACTCAACAGTCCTACCCTGCTATGGCAAATATTGTTATGCCATGCTGGTCCTTTTTAAGGACATTTTTAAGGACTAGTGTGGCATAATAATCCCAAGGGTTCAATGGTGGCATATTATGTTGGCCATAACCAATAGCTGTCTAATTGGACATAATACCTGCTCAACAGAAGGGCAATTGTGTCTGGTACCAGAAACTTAGCCATATCCCCAGGGATCATGAAGTTATGGATCTTGGAGAAAAATCTACAACTGACACTTTACCAAACCCACATAATCCCTAACTACATTCTAAATATTTGCCCTTATAGTCACACATCAGGGCTGTCCTCACCTTTGCATCAATGAAATGTCTTTTTGCAACAGACAAAGATCATTACAAAAAAACACAACTAATCAAAAAGCAGGAATGTGAATCACAGTCCCAATAGATACATCTACAACACAATTCCCACACATAAGGCTCAGAGATCCTCGGAGAAGAAAGGATAGAAAGATTATAAGAGCCAGAGGAACAGAGAGTTTGCTGTAAGATTGTGTTTCCTAGGAGTCTCACAGTATTTCTATATAAAATAAATTTTAAAAGCATATAATAACACCCTTCTCACCCTGGAATAAACTTTTAGATCAACTTGGACTTATTTCATTAAGTATAGACTCTGAGATCTTAGTAAACAAAACATTTAGCTCCCTCGAAGTTCACCACATAGTCAATAAAAGGTATATATATACATACCATTAAAAGGTACATGTCATTAGAGTCAAATCTTTCATTTGCTGAAGTAAATAAACTTACATACCAATACAACCTTAGCAGGTGACAGCTAGCTCTCTGTCGTTACAAAACTCATGAAGCAAAGATACAGGCTTTTGCTTTTCTTTTGGCTGCCACCATGCCGTTTAGACTAAGGAAGACCTGGAAAGCCCCGGGCCACACGAGTGATGGCCACTGCCACATCAGTAAGCATGACAAGCCCCCAGGTGTTAGGGGGTGGGGGAGGATGCTGTAGGCATGCATCATCACAGGATCAACTTTGACAAATACCATCTGAGTTACTTTGGGAATGTTGGTACAAGGCATTGCCACTTAAAGAGGAACCACAGCTCCTGCCCAACTGCCAAGCTGGATAAATTGGGGACACTGGTCAGTGAGCAGATATTGGTTAATGCTACTAAAGAACAAAAAAAAAGAAAGAAAGAAAAGACTGTAGCCGCTCCCATCCTTGATGTAGTGCGATTGGGTTACTGCAAGGTTCTGGGAAAGGGAAAGCTCCCTAAGTGGCCTGTCATTGTGTTTCTCCCAGGGTTGGAGAGATGGCTCAGAGGTTAAGAGCACTGACTGTTCTTCCAGAGGTCCTAATTTCAATTTCCAGCAACCACATGGTGGCTCACAACCACTTACAATGAGATCTGGTGCCCTCTTCTGGCATTCAGGCATACATGCAGGCAGAACACTGTATATATAATAAATAAATAAATCTTAAAAAAAAAAATTAGGCTTTAAAAAAATGTAGCTCCCAAGCCGGGCAGTGGTGGCGCACGCCTTTAATCCCAGCACTCGGGAGGCAAAGCCAGGCAGATCTCTGTGAGTTCGAGGCCAGCCTGGGCTACCAAGCGAGTTCCAGGAAAGACCCAAAGCTACACAGAGAAACCCTGTCTTGAAAAACCAATAATAATAATAATAATAATAATAATAATAATAATAATAAATAAATAAATGAATGTAGCTCCCAACTACTCCACTGAGGCAGGAGAGTAGAGTGCAAAGTGAAGCTTATAAGACCTTACCAAAAAAAAAGCTGCAAATTTAATGAATCAAATAAAAAAGAAAGAAAGAAAATAAAAAGATTGTCAAAGAGGAAGACTGGAAATCCAGCTGAGACCACTGTGTCCAGTGTGCTCCATTAGTACAGGTTCTGGGGCACTCTAGGGCATCTGAAGGTGACCTATGACATTATAATATTAAAGTACGCACCAAGATTTAAGATGGTAATGAACATAATACATGATTTTGTGTGTAGAACTAGTTGCAACAGGTGGAGCCTGTATGAGAAAACCCACATTGTGCAAACGAGCCATTCATGGCGTAGAAGTCACAACCCTTTGTACAGAGGGCCCATTTGAGCTACTAAACGCTCTTTGTTCATTTCTTTTTTCTCCCCTCAGAAGCACATCCTGTCTTCATATAGTCTCTCAAGACAGGAGAAGAAGACAAGGAAATTATGGAGACATGCTAATGGAAGAGAACTCCTTATCCTGGAATCTCACTGAAATTTTTTACTGGCTGAGGGACGTGAATTCTATCTAGCACAATCAACATTTCTGTTAAGGTTACTAACTTAGAAATAATATTCTTTTCATATACAGCTATTTTATGTTAAACTAACAGTAAGCCAGACTTAAGGCTTAAATGTATATGGCTTCGGACAAACCTCACTGCTTTCTCCAGGCATATTAAACTTGTTAGCAGTAAGATATACTATCTTCCTACTTCCTGGAGAACTATTGACTGCAATCCTATCAGATATCCCCCAGAAGCCACCCATTCATCTCCTTTAGGTTCCTCAGCAATGCCTCGATGATAGTAACATCAAAATCCACCAAAGTTCTATACATGATTATTATAAAACCAATGCCCTGGCACTCCCCTTTGAGGAGCCCATGCTCACACGTGGATAGAGCCTACTTTCTGGTTCTCCTCTGTAAGAGCCTTACTCCAGTGCTTCCGGGAGTGTCTGCTATTGCCTTTTAGGTGCCTCTCTTTCTCTTAATCCTCATGCTTGAGTCTATATTTAAATACATTAATTAAGCTCAAACTCCGTTTCTAGATTTATAAGCTGATTAGTCCTTAAATTCTTTTCTATTACAAAGCCACCACACTTGGCGTGATACCATCTATTTGGCTCAGGCTGATTCAATTTTCCAGTTTAGAACAACCTAGAATGCTACCAGGTGCCTACAAACCTGCCAATGTCACCACAATAATGTCCCAAATCAGCTGTAATTATTTACAAGTTAAAAGGAGGGCAGTAAAGTGCAGCATGGCTGTATTGAATGTACCAAATGTACTGAAAGTTCTGAACAGCAGGCTGGATAACAACCCCCGGCATCTTAAATCTTAGCATGTGAAAATATTAGCATCTGATGGTAAAGTGGACTTTGTAGGTGTGATTATATTAAGGATCTTGAAAGAAGGAAATTAGCCTGTGTTGTTTGGGTGGCTGTGAAGTATAACAACAGCTCCCTTACAAAATGGACAGAATGAGAGATTGGGCTATACAAAGAGCAGAAGAGGGTGGTGTGGTAATAATTAAAGCAGGACGCAACTCTGTCAACTTTGAAGAAAAGAGCCAGGAGCCAAAAAAAAAAAAAAAAAAAATGCAAGAAACACAGCTCTAGTAGCTGGAGAAGTTCTTAGTTCTACTGGAGAGATAATCAAATTGTTGTTGCTTTTTAAGCCATCAAGTCTGTAGATTTTTGTTATAGCAGCAATAAAACACTCATACAGTAGTAACCACGTGGACTGTTAAATATTTTTAATCCTACCCACTACCCAAATCTGTGCATTCAGATAAGCAACAGTGTTGGAGAACAAGGGAGGGGTATGGATGGCATTAGGTCACGTTCCATTCTGAAGTCCTAAAGATTAGGGTTAGGGTTAGGAATAGTATGTATATATGTAGTGTCTCTCTCTCTCTCTCTCTCTCTCTCTCTCTCTCTCTCTCTCTCTCTCTCTCTGTGTGTGTGTGTGTGTGTGTGTGTGTGTGTGTGTGTGTACATATATATGCAAGTAAATTTTTATTTTTGGAGTTAAAATATAATTATAGCATTTCCCCTTTTCCTTTCCTCCCTCCAATACTTCCCATGTACAATTGCATAACCAATGTGGCGATTCTTCCCTGGGGAAAACTAATTCTCAGACTCTCAGCATTCCTTAGATAACTGCAGTTTTTTATCCAGGGTTGGAGTTCCATGGGATTTCACCCTTCCCTGTTAGCATGTCTGTTATTGCCAACTTTATTCAGGTCTTGTTTAGACAGTCTTTTGGTTATCTATTAACTAAAACAATTACCAGCATGGCACAGTGTCCCTAAGGATGAAATAGTGGCATGCATATCTTGATAGTAAACAGTAAATGGTATGATTGGTCTTAAGGCCCACTCAACAAGAAGAAAACCATGCCTGGTACTGAAAACCTGGCCAACTTCCTCTCTAGAAGGAGAACCTATAACATCCACTTTATGAAAACAGCATAATTCCAAACTACATTATAAATAAATATTCACCCCTGTACACACAAAAAAGCGTAGGTATCATCCCTCATCAAAGAACAGTTTCTTGGCAACAGATAGAAACCATTAGAAAGAAGATATCTACAAGATTCTAAAAGCCTGGGTAGGAGACAATAAAAAATGCCATAACTGATAATCACAACTTGTTAGCATTGTATAGCCTGTTTGACTCTGTCAAGTACACAAATATTGCGATACTAGGTTATGGTTCTTAAGGAAGTAAGCGGCATCTGGCCTGAGAGTGGGGTGGGCCTTTCCTCCCTTTTGCCTCCTGTGAAATAGAGAACAGTACCAGCAAGAGTGTAAAACAAAAAACAAACAACAGCAGCAACAACAACAAAAACAGAAGTTGCACCACTTTTCCTTTTCAAAGGAAAAGGAAAAACAAAACACAGAATATCGTGATGTTTTCCTTCCCTTTTTTCGTCAGAAATGAATGCCCCCTAGTGGCCAGAGTTTGTCACTTCACTTTGGTCCGCGGATGGAAAAAATATTCGTGGGCTGTACAAAGGAAATAAAAGAGCCCTAGCTTAATGACAGTTAATAATCTAGCAATAAAGGTGGCTGTGCCCTTATCATCTAAACATATATTATGATCCATGCTAGTTGAAGGTAAGATTATATACTTATATTTTAAAGCCCCTCTCAAATGAACATGTCAGGAATATAATTTAATGCAGCATTTACAGAGGGAAGATGCTGAATGCAAGTAAGTGGATGTAATTAATCAGGAAAGGTTCTGGGTGGGGGTGAGTTTTAAGACGTGTTTTAAACAAAAGAGAGGCACGGACGGTCTGGCGAAGGGGAAAACAGGCATTTCTTCAACCTCTGAATCCAGAGCTCAAGGAAAAGGACTCCTGCAAGGGACCGGGTACTTTCCCACACCCAATAGGGAATGATGATGTCAGTGACCCCTCTGTGGTGTAAGCTGGACATAGCAAGTAGAACAGAGCACGTTTAAAGCCTGTTGTGGCACTTTGTGTAAGAGCAAGGGCGAGGCACCCCCACTAAATCATTGCTGGCATAATCAATGTGGCCGCTGCCGCGTCTAACTGTGTTTTTCGACGTTTGCTGCCTTAGCACATTCCCAGAGCTATTTCTTCCTCTCCTTCATCAGCACACCACTAACATGCTCTGGTAATCATCCTGTACTGAACGCGAAGGCTGTGTCCGTCCTCTTCGCCATGGTCAGCTGTGCCGATGGCCTTCTGAGTTTAATGGCTTGTAATTACTGTCCCCTCCTTACACTGTATAACTTCCGCAGCTGAAAGTAAGCAGTGTGCTTTCCAAAAGCCTTCTCGAGGAGAAACAGGGAAGTGAAGCAAGGTTATTGGTACCCACGCCAAAGAGAAAGAAAGACACTGACTGCTGGTTCAGCCTCTTGACTGCAGGATTGAATTAAAGGCACAAGCCAAGGCTTTTCCTGAGCCTTGACCTGATGGGGCAGTGTGAAGTAAACTTATTCCTCCTCCGTGTCAGATGGAGCAGGGTCATCGGGAAGGCAAGGCAAATTCGGCTATTTATTTCCTTTAATACAATCAATTATTATGACAGTTCATCAAGGTTGGGGGTAAGTGAAATTCTAAGGATGCTCAGTCTATAAAAATCTTATTACTTCTGGCTCTGTAGATTTGCCTCAGCATGAGCCTATTCAAATACTCTTGACCTCACCAAGAGAAAGAAATCCAAATGTAAATATCAGTCAATATATATCATATGTCAAGTTCTCACCTATTTTTTTTAAAAAAAAGCTGTAATATAGGGAGTCTATTTGCCAATAAATGAAATAATATAAAAGATTTGTAAAAACAAACAAAAATACCAACAAACACAGTTCTGGGTATTCTGGGTAGATGTTCACTGCATCTAAAAAGTGAACATTATAAGAATATCCTCACAGTAAATATCATTAATTTTTTTAGAGAAGAGAAGGAAGGGAAAATATGATAGGGCTGGGAAAAATTAATTAGTTAATTAATGAATAAGTGTTTTTGAAGTGAGTAAAATCTGTATAAAAGATAAAAGTTCATGGAGAGAACTGTTTCGATGGGTGAACTGCTTGCTGTGTGACCACGAGGACCCCAATTCTAATCTGCAGCACTCACATAAGAAGCCGGGCAGGATGCAACTGTAATCCTAGTGTTAGGAAGATTGGAGACAGGAGGACCTCAGAGGCTTGCCCATAGATTCAGCAAAAGATCATGCTTGAAAAGTATAAGATGGGATAGATTTAGTCATGTATGGATTTATGTGTATGAAATTCTCCAACAATAAAAAGTTTTTAAAAAAATTAAAGGTGGAGAGTTATTGAGGAAGACAACCACCATCGACCTCTGAACTTGTATGCTCATGCACAAGTGCACACACACACATCTAAAACACATACGCACAGATACATACACTCTTCCACAAACAGAAAAGGAATACAATTGTAACCAATGAGGTCTCTAAGTTAAACATCGACTTACTTGCATAATAGGAAAGTACTGTGATTATTTATAACACAGTGTACAGTTTCTGTGGCATTTTCCAGAGGACTGTATCTCATAAATGTATATATTCCAGGGTTTTTTTTCTACCTTAGATGTTAATTATTCCTACATCAACTGGGCATGTACTGGTAAAAATATTCCATAGACCATCTTTAGTTGATAAAGAAGTCTACTACTGGCATCTTTACTAAGGCATGCATTAAAATATAAGACTGTTATGCTTTGTAAGAATTTTTGATAAAATGAAAAGATCAGAATCCTCATCATGTGTTATAAATATTTTCTCTTTTATATCCTTTAATATCGTTAGTGAAATATTTGTGCACACTATTTTTCTTCATTCTAATTCATCATTTCCTTTTCCTTAAGAATGTAGCCTTAAAAGCCGGGCGGTGGTGGCGCATGCCTTTAATCCCAGCACTCAGGAGGCAGAGCCAGGAGGATCTCTGTGAGTTCGAGGCCAGCCTGGGCTACCAAGTGAGTTCCAGGAAAGGTGCAAAGCTACACGGAGAAACCCTGTCTTGAAAAACAAAAAACAAAAACAAAAACAAAAAAAGAATGTAGCCTTATAGATAGTAATAGGATAAACCATTAGATATTTCCTCAGATTAAATTACTATTAAACTATTTTTAGAACTTGTAATATTAAAGCATTGGGAATTAATTTTGTAATAAGAAATGAGGTTAGGATCCTGTTTAAAATATTTTCAAAAAGTTAGCTAATTATCTTAGCATGATTTTAACATTGCAAATATTATTTGTTCTCATTATTTGTAATAATGGGACTATTAGATTATAAATACTGGCAATATATAATTAATCACTTTCTTGGGACTTTTCTGTTTCCATGGCCTCCATTTGCTCACACTCTCTTTGTTCTTGAAGGTTATATGAACTCCTCCCTGAACACCATCACTCTCTGCATGCTTGATTTCCTTTGCTATTTGTTTCCGTTTCACACTTACAGATGAAATTTCAGCTCACGATATTCATTAAACAACAAACACTTGCTGGTATTTTGATAAAATTCATATCACTTAGGCATACTATTGAGAAAATAATGAGTAATTATCCATTTTCTTGCTGTAGCCTTACAACAGGGTACATCTTTCATTTGTTCATCTGGTTTATTCTTCACAGGAAAAAGAAATTACGTTTTCTTTACACATATCCAATCCATACCTTGTTCAATTTTTTTCCTGCATACCTTTTATTTTTGTAGTAATTGAGAATGTCACATTTTCCTACTGCATTCCTTAAACAATTATTAGATATTGTCTTTGCTAGAATTTCATATGGTGTATTGAAATTTATTATTGATACTTTCTTATTGGAGTCACTCTGTCCTACATATGTTCTTTCCAGAACATAACTATAACAAGCGCAAAGAAGTTGCTATCTCTTTTGCTATGCTCTAAGGCCTCTCTAATGATTTGCAAATTATTTATGACTTCAAAGTTTTCAATAAACATATTTATAAGATTTAATGAAAAGTGCTTTATTAAGCTCCTTGACAGTTTTTCAACATTTTCTAGGAATATTCTTCTATATCAGTCGCATTTTTTCTGATTTTTTTTACTTTTTATTTATTCTTTGTGTCTCTCACATCATGCCTCCCAATTCCATCCATCTCCCTTCCCCTGCTCCCCACAATAAAACAAAACAAAATTTAAGAGAAAAGGGAAAAATCTCATCATGTAAGCTGCAGTGTGACACAGTGAGTCACAAAGTAAACCCTTTTACCCATACATCTTTACATCCAGGCATTCATCACAAAGAATCATTGGTCTGGTTCAAAGGCCCCTGGTCTCTGCTACAGCATCAGTGGTGGGCCCTCACTGGGACTCTTCCGGGACATCTTTTTGCTGCCCTATGTCATGGAGATCCTGCAGCCCTGGGTCCACAGGACTGACCACCTCCCCATCCCCGTGATAAATGTTTTTATGTTATCTGATACAAAAATACTCATTATTACAAACACTAAATTTTACTAATTATTAGCAAACACTCTTTTTTACTTTTCTATTTTGTAACAAGAGAGGTGAAACACCCTCCCAAATAGCAGTCATCCAACACAGCTTTCTGAAGGTCCCTTTTTCCTTGGTGGAACCCATTTTAGGTCCTCACGTGGGTGATGCAAATCTATCTAGGGAAGATATTCCTGTACTTACTTTTGTGGTACATCATTGTTCCTAAAATAGTCAAGGAGCCTATGTAAATAATGTCCTTTCTGAAATGCAGAGCCATTTCTTTTTTAAATTAATTAATTTATTTTATATCCTGGCCACACGGCAAGTTTCCCCTTCCTCCTAGTCCTTCTCCCTCCCAACTCCCTTTTTACCCAGCCCCCAATTCACTCCTCCTCCTGTTCAAGAAAGGGCAGGT
The DNA here is from genome assembly GCF_949786415.1 of Peromyscus eremicus. NCBI lineage: Eukaryota > Metazoa > Chordata > Mammalia > Rodentia > Cricetidae > Peromyscus > Peromyscus eremicus. The sequence goes on from NC_081429.1 coordinate 43,704,163, forward strand.
TCCCATGGATATCAACAAAACATGGCATATCATGTTTTGAGAAGACTAACCACTTCACCATTTATTAAGGCTGAACAAGGTGACCCAGTATGAGGAGTAGGGTCCAGAAAGTCAGCAAAAGATTCAGAGAAAATCCCCTGTTCCCACTAATGCAGATGCACTACTTAAATTGCAAATTTGCTTAGAATAATCCTAGAAAGTCCAGAAAAATCCTGCTGAAGTCATTTTTAGATATAACTTTGGTACATGGCCGACATTAATAGTCTTTTTGTTGTTTTGTAGCAATTAAATACGACAAGGTGCTTAAAAGGAATAGGCCAAGGGGATCTGATTCTTCCAATGAGATAACTATGGATATTGCACCCAACATAAAGTACATCTTCTGATAATTATTGTCAATATCTCTTCTACATTGCTGGTTACACTACCTCCCACATTCTTATTTGTCTCTGCCTCTATGATTCCTTGAATGACCTGGAGATCATGCCAATCCTCTCATTTTGTGTCAAGAATCAAAACTTCTCACATATCACGTCTATTATAATTGGAGTCATTATAGTCCATGTAGATACAATTGCTAAAAAAAAATTTACTCAGTGGCTACTAGTAACAGTACGTAAGTTTCTTTCAGTATATTAGTGAATAACAGTAAATGTGTTGATTTGTTGAATGTTATTTTGTAGACATAATAATATCTACTGTGGTTAGTTTTCCATGTTCCATTGAAAATACATAATCTGTTCTACAGGATTCAGTCACATCAACTGGTCTGGAATGTTATTTGTGTCATTTTACACTCTTAGTGACTTCGTCCTCATGCAACAATTTACATATAGAAAGGTGTGTAATCCCTTATGTTTGTAGGTTTTTTCTTCTCAGTTTAATTTTCTGAGATAATGCTTTACAAACACAGATGCTGTTATTAGGCGCCCACATTAAGGACTGTTATACATTCTTGAGGGATTGACTAGGCAATAACCTCTTTAATCCTGATAATAATCATTATGTGAGGTCTACTTCGAGTAACATTAATATGTATATACTCCAAATTCATTGTCATTAGTATTTATTTGTTTGCACATCACTTTACACATTTTCAGTCTTCTATTATCTGTGTCCCTACATTCAAAGTGAGGTAAAGAGCTTCCTAGGTTTAGCCAATCACTGTGATTTGAAGACAGTCTCCACAAGACTACTCTTTACTTTTGACACCATTTTCAAATTCAAGACTTCTCTTGAACCACCACCAGGGGTGATAATTCACTAGAAAGACCCACAGAACTCACTGGAAGCTATTAAACTCATGGTTACAGTTCATTTTGGGGTCAGAGTACAGATCTAAATCAACCAGAGAAGTAACATGGAGAGAGGCTGAAAGTGTGAAGCTTCCAGTACCTGCCCCGTGAACCGCTGCCAGTGGCCTTGTAGCATGTGCGAGAAAGGATCAGCATTGAGTACCTGCCATTCAGGGAAACTCACTCAAGACCCAAAGATTTTATTGAGCTCCATTATATATGCATCAAAAGATTGGGTCACTGACTGTGTCGTTGAATTCAATCTCTAGGACAACTGAGTCAGCACCGTCCAAAGGCCACAGCAGTTGCAGGCTTGCTCCCTTTGTGACCATATGCCAGTGTCAACACAGACATTCATATTGGAATTAACAAGAGATACAGCCAGGGACTGAAGAAAGGCCTGTCATCTCATGGGGAAAAGCCAAATATATCACTAAGGACCAGAATGAAGAAACATACCTAGTGGTCTTTTATCCAGTTAAGATCTCCATACTGTAACTCATAAGTTGAATTTTTATTACTAACAAGATTTGAATCTATTGCTTTGCTATTTCTTCTCTCTCAGTTCCATCTGATCTCTATTTCAAGACTTTGCTTCAGTCTGCCTTGCCTAGGGTTAACTGATCATTTCTGCATTGCACTTTATCTCCTCGGTTGACTTGTTATCTGTTCTTCTTTTTAAAAACTAAGGGGACAGAAGTAGGCCTTTTAAATGTGCATCTTAACAAATCAAACTCTCCCTGGTAATAGCATTGAAGTCTTTTTTTGTATGTAAGAGTCTTACAGTCTTCTGTTTTCAAATGTTCCCTCCCACCATTGTATTATTTTCGCAACACATCTGAATTTTACATGTTATAATAGCATTATACTTGTTTTTATTATTTATACATTATATTTTATATTTATACATTGTGTTTATACATTATATTTATTTAGCTAGTAAATTACTATATTGAGCAATTAGAACTACAAAAAGTAAGTTTATTTACTATATTCATTCCACTTGGAGTACTCTCAATTTCTTTGAATCTATCTGTACTTCTTTCTGGTAGCCTGTTTCACTTTATGAAGAACTTCCTTTGATGTCTCTACTAGAGTACACCTGTGGACACTAAATCAAATCAATTTATTTGGGGGGTTTATAAAATACCAAATTGACATTTGCTTTTGGTATAGTACTTTATTTTTTTAGTTATTTTAAAGTATGTATGGGAGGGCATTTGCGAGTGAGTGCAAGTACCTACTGAGGTCAGAAGCATTCATCAGACCCATTAGAACTGGAGCCACAGGCAGTTGTGAACTGACCAACATAGTGTTGGCAACTGTACATGGATTCTTTGAAAAAGAACAACACAGAATGTGTTCTTTCCAGTCCCTATGATGGCGCTTTAAAGATGTGGTACAATTATTCTGCATAAAGAGCAGTTTATTGTGATTTGCACTTTTGTTCTTCTGGGTTTATTCTCTAGTTAGGTTGAAGACTCTCCTCCTGTGTTGTTTCCAGGTGTGATCATTTTGCTTTTACCTTCTAATGGTTTTTAATGTTTTTTTATACAGAAAAAAGGGTTTATTTTGGCTGAGGGTTCCAGAGAGAGAGAGAGTTTATAGTGGCTAGGGTGGCAAAGCAGCATCTGTCTAGAGCACGAAGCTAAGAGATCACATCTCCACCCACATGCAGGAAACAGAAAGCAAGCTGGAAGCAGGGTGAGGTTATGAACTCTCAAAGCTCGCCACTAGAGATATCTGTCCTTCCTCCAGCAAGGACACATTACCTCACAACCTTCTCCAACAGCACCATGAATTGGAAACCAAGTTTTAACTTTATTTTGCTATAGTATTATTCTCTTGGTGTTCTTTTCAAACAGGTGTTTATTTTTATTATTTTAAATTATGTTTATGCATGCATCTCTATGTGTGAGTATGTGCTCATGAGTGCATGCCACTGTGGAGGCCAGAGGTGTTGGACCCTCCTAGACCTAGAGTTACAAGAGAGCTCAGGTTGCCAGTTGTGGTGGCACACGCCGGTAGGATTTGCTGAAGGAGGCGGAGGCAGGAGGATCACGAGTTCAAGGCCAGCCTAAATAAAAATCTAAAAAAAAAAAAAAAGAGAGAGAGAGAGAGAGAGAGAGAGCTCAGGTCCTCGGGAAGACAAATACCTGCTCATACCAGCTGAGACCTCTCTCCAACCTCATTTTTGCCCTTCTTTTAATGTATGGTTTGCACTCTGCCCTAAATTTTTGGGGAAAAGTCTTAACTAATAGATTAATATTTCCTCTGATGTTCTTTCTTATCACAGGCTAGAGTTGTATTTACATATAGTTTATATTTGCTGTATCAACATTTGATACATTGATGTCCTGAGGCTGATAGATGCTCTGTTGCTGGTTTCCACTCTTAACTTTCGCCCTGCTTCAGTTCATGTCATTTCTATTGATTTATCTTTTCCTCTGTTTCTTTCCTTAGCCACTTTGGACCTACTGGTACGATCATTAACATGGCTCCATGTCTGCCATTTCTCATTTTTCTCTTTCTCTTCCTCCTGTGGTTCCTTCTCATTCTTCTCTTCTTTTCTTCTGCAGATCTTTTTGTGCACTTTCACCAGAATTGGCTTTATCATATTAATCACAGTAAATCTGTTATTTTATATTTTATATTCTCTGTCAATAAAATCCATACCTTTCATATCTGAATCTAGTTCTAATTATGGACTTTGTCATTTATATTGTGTTGTCTTGTTATTTTCATAGTCTATGCCTTGATGATTTTTATTGATAGGTATCTGTATAGAATAGTCAACATAGACAGGATTTTCCTTTTTTTTTTTTTTTAGGGAAAGTGGCTCACCTTTATTTTAACTGAGTCCATATATTAGGAATTAGAATCAATTTAATTAGGAGGTATGCTGTCTTGGAGGTCAGTTCTTGTTGAGTTTGTTCACAGTGTGTCCCACTTTTCACATGTCTCTTAGCATAGCCTTGCATTTAAGGTAGTGACCTTATTAAAGTATTCTTTATGAAAGTTGTGTGTTGTGTGTTTTTATGTTTTTGTTCCCTAAATTTTCATTTGTACTCTGTCAGTACTTGTAGCATGTTTAGTTGAAATCTATCCTTGGCACTGTACCTCGGGGAGAGCTTGTATGATCAAATTACTTATTGTTTGATATTTGTTAGCCTGGCTGTGGGAAGCAGAGTATGGGCATTATGTTTGGTTGGTACAACTTCAAGCAGATATTGTGTCCTGTGGCTGTTGAGGATCTACTCTTCTCTGTGTGTCCTTTCTTTTTGACCTAGTAGACAATTTTCACCTAGAAGAGATTTTTGTTTTTTTAATCTGTGCCCTTTCTACAGCTGGAAAAAACAATGCTTTAGGGAGACAAAGATCAAAGGGTTGCTGGCAGTGGGCTGTGTTCCTCTTAAAATGTGTCTCCATTTTTTTCTCTGAGTGTGTGTGTGTGTGTGTGTGTGTGAGAGAGAGAGAGAGAGAGAGAGAGAGAGAGAGAGAGAGAGAGAGAGAGAGAGAGCCTATGATTGGATTCTGTAAGAAAAGAATTGCTAGAGGATACTTGGTCCTTCAGCTGCCATGCTAGTACACATCTGCCTGTCTGTCTTCCACCACTCTGCTCTGCAGCCTAGCTGAACACTCACTTTCAGATATGGTTGTGTCTTATGCTTGTCAAACTGAGCTCCTGTTGGATGATCAGAAGTCATGGTCTGTAAGCCAGAAGAACATCTCATTTAATTTCCTCTACAAAATCTACCAAGGAAACGTTATAACAACATATACCCGTGAGCTTTATTATAAGATTTATATCAACTTCTCGTTGAGTCTGTCAGTCTCAGTCAGTACATTAGCTTGGTGCCTATTCTGAACTCAGTTTTTTTCTCAATAAAGTGCTTGGGTAGAAATAGCTTCATATACACCCGAGATGATATGCATGAGAATATTTAAGAGCGCTAACTAAAAAGAGAATGGTGAAAGCCTCAGCATTGTTTCTCTTACTAAAATAAGGATTTATATGTCATAAATGACTCATTTGATTGATGCTTGATAAACAAACATATGGGAGTTAGGTATAAGTTTCAATGAGCATTCATTTATTCTAAAACATTAGTAAGCAAGAATTGAGTTGTACTATTACCCAAGAAAGCACAAAAAATACCCCTGGATAATGTGGGTTTCTGAAAATGATGGCTTATACTTACATTTTATATGTAGACTTGAAACTATATTCCAACTAGAGCAAAGAAGAGTTACAGCAAGTTGTTTACATGCTAGGTCTGTTCCCACTCTAATCATCCAAGTCCTTTGATAAACCATTGCCAGTGTTACTGTACAAAGATTAAGTATCCACTGAGCCAAGATGCAAAATCAGAAGACAGAGATGACAGCAGGAGAGTGTTTAGCATGGAAGAGAACGAGGAAAATGCACCATCCACACATCATCAGCCCAGGGAAATCATCTGAGTAAGTTGCAATTATTTACTAAATAAATAAATGAATAAATAAATAAATAAATAAATAAATAAATAAATAAATAAATGTGTTCTGTAACATCTGGTTGGAAGCAAAAAGCTTCAAAGTCTTCCAGGACACTTCAAATGAAGGAAATTTTCATCAAAACTCACTGTATCCTGAGAAACAGCTGACAAGGGTAATTTTATCATGCTACTTTACCCTAAATAAATGTCTCACCTTATTGCTTTAAAGGTGACCAAATATTCTCTACCTTACAAGCAAAATCAGACCCAGGCTCAGCCTGTAATCAACTGTTATTTGGTCAGGCCAAGAACAGAATGTGACTTTATGTCTGAGCAGAGCATTTAATTCTGACAGCCTGACTTCTTAGGGCTTCTCTCATCAAAAGCTCAGCACATAAACACACTGCCTGCAGCCTTGCATTGATTGTCAGCACAATTAATTGCCAGGAAAACTGCAGTTTTATTAAGTGTACTGCACTAACAATAAAAACATCACTATTTATAGCACAGAGCATGGCGGGATATCCATACAAATAAAATATAACAATAATAAACAAAAGGCCAGCCTGTAGTCCCGGAGAAGAACATCAATGAATTTGTTTTAATGCCAGGCCACAACAGGCTACTTGGTGTCCCTAAGCATAAGATACAGCAACCTGCTAAAAGACAAGAGCCTTCTGTGATTTCTGCAGTGTCAAAAGGAGTGGATACCATCAAGTCTGTCCAAATCGAGTTCTTTTTTTTTGGTTTTTCGAGACAGGGTTTCTCTGTGTAGCTTTGCACCTTTCCTGGATCTCGCTCTGTAGACCAGGCTGGCCTCGAACTCACAAAGATCCACCCGGCTCTGTCTCCCTAGTGCTGGGATTAAAGGCGTGCGCCACCACTATTTCTTACAGTTTCAAATCTCTGTTGACTCTGTGGCCAACTAGAGCTGCCTTGTGTTGGTTTTGAAGATTGGAGAAGAGTATATCCCAGTCCGGTCAAGTGCAATACTGAAGAATGTCCTAAAACTTAATTCATGATCATCTTAAAGTAGATACATCTCGATATATATTGAGAAATACAAACAGCATGCTTCTATCACTAATAAAAATACAATCTAACATTAGACACTGGACAACGATCCACTAAATATTTTGAAAGTCAGGCTGGGAAGACAGCTCAGGAGTAAACTGCCTGCATGAGGACCTGGGTTTAGACTTCCAGCACTCATGTAAAAAAGTCACCATGCAAGCCAGGCGGTGGTGGCGCACGCCTTTAATCCCAGCACTCGGGAGGCAGAGCCAGGCGGATCTCTGTGAGTTCGAGGCCAGCCTGGGCTACCAAGTGAGTCCCAGGAAAGGCGCAAAGCTACTCAAAGAAACCCTGTCTCGAAAAACAAACAAACAAACGAAAAAGTCAGCATACTGGTTTGTACCTATAAACCCAGCACTAGAGGAGGGAGAGGGGAGGATCCTATTGGCTTCACTTGCTGGCCAGCTAAATTTATGCAGACAGTGAGCTCTCAGTTCAATGAGAGATACTTCAAAAAATCAAAATGAAAATAGAGAAGGATAGAAGAAAAGAAATGAAAGCCAAACCCTGGCACTTACGAATGCATACACAAAAAACATACATGTGAATACACACACACACACACACACACACACACACACACACACACTAAAAATATTTTGAAGCAAGAAGAATATTTTTTAAAAAAAATAAAATATACTTTCACTTACAGTTTATATCATTTATAGTACAGCGTTTTATAATTCTTACAGAGACTAATTAAAAAAAAAGAATTTGAGCAAACATGTAGAGACTAATGTGATAAATATTTGAAAGGAAATAGTTGCCTTTAATATAACATTGATGCACTCTGCTCACAAAGAAATGGGGTGATTATTGGATCAAATTATATATGAAGCAAGTATGCCTGCACAGAAGTCTTTAAAATGAGACACGGAGTATTTAAAGTACAAAAAAAGTCAAAATAATTTCATTAAAATGATCATTATTATTGTTTATGCAGTTTGTATGGAGGCACACCCACACTCCAGACACACATGCACACACTGAGATTTTGAGAATATAATTTATTTAGTATTTGTAATCTACCTAGTTTCCTGACTTAGGCAGAACAATATAAGAAAAGTAGAATACAAGTTGGTAAAGATATATATATATCTTTTGCAAAGAAATGTAAACGACCATTTGAGCTGCTGTAAAAATGGTGCCATGATGAAGGTGGCCTTCCCTCCAGTTTTCAAGCTACACCCGATCTTTGGAGTGCAATAAAGTGAAGAGCAATAAAGTGATATATATATATATATATATATATATATATATATATATATATGTATATATATATATATATATAAGTTCTATGGTATTATTTTTCCTTGAAAAAAATGTCTAAATTGGGACAGAAGCTAAATGGAATCTATTTTTTTTTTTTTTTTAGTTTTTCGAGACAGGGTTTCTCTGTGTAGCTTTGCGCCTTTCCTGGAACTCACTTGGTAGCCCAGGCTGGCCTCGAACTCACAGAGATCCGCCTGGCTCTGCCTCCCGAGTGCTGGGAGGAATCTATCTTTAAAAGTTGAGTCACTAGCAAGATAACACACTGACCTCCTCTGATTGAACATCAGCGATGCCCTCATCAGTGGAGATGCTGATATCCGAGCATACTCTGATCAGTTAGTTAATTTCTCAATTGTTGTAACCTGGAAATCTAGATTTGCTTGTTCCATTGCCTTGGGAGTCATAGAGAGAGAATCCTCAAATCATGTTTCAACTCTTGATTTTATTTTTACTTCGTGTGTGTGAAATCAATACATATTTAAGAGAAACCAAACTTCGTGTTTTGAATGTACATATTTTCCTGGTATAATGACATGTAGTGTGGTACTTTTTAGTGGTGCTGGAAGATACCTATGGAGGACAGCAATTCCTAGGCCACCAAGTGAACGCATGAGAGAATATTCCGCAGACCAGTGTGCCAGGAAACTGTGATGCTCAGTAGGTATGCTAAGTTTGATTGTAATTTCCAGCATGTTATCTTTCTGGTAGGCTTACCAGAACATAACTCTGTCATTAGTCAAGCACCTATATTATGTATGTGCCCACAGCACTTATAAATTAATTGCAGGTGCATTTTTAAAATATTTATTGAATAGTACTGGACTAAAATTTGAGAAAGAGATTGTATCTTTGTATGTGTAAGACACTGAGGAAGTACTGATCAACTTTGGTTTCTCATTTGAAAAATGTAAGTAAGAATACTGTTCAAACTTTGGTGAAAATTAAGTGTAATGCAAAGATCTAGTCACACAGAGAAACACGAAAACTTTCAGCACTCTTTCTGGAGACCTTCTCTTCTGCTGAAGTTAAAAATTCCAGAAGCAACCAGATCTTCAGCAAGCTGTCCACTCTAATAGTAAAATGGGGATTCTTTTAAATGACTCCACTGATGGTAAAAATACTTTAATTAGTACCCTAACTTAGATAAAATTTCTCTTGGGAAAAATACTGTTGTGTATTTTGCGATCCCAGAAAACCCTGAAGAATAACCTGTTCCATAGCAGTATACCTGTTCTTAAGACAGAACAGAAAGTGTGTAGCATGTGTGGTGATTAATCTTTCCAACTCATGGTACTATTGGTAGGTGGTGAATGATAGGGTGTAGGATGAAATAGGAAAAGAGAGGTCACTGCTACTGTACCCTTGGGGGCTGTACCTTGCCTTGGATCTTCCATCTAACCCCTTTCACTTTGCCTTCTAGCCTGCCATTTGGTGAACTCTGTTCCTTCCTCCCAAGTCTCCTGGCACTACCTTTTTCCACTCAATGGACACGTGAAACCAAACGATCGTGAACTGAAACCTCTTAAGCTGAAGGCAACATAAATCTTCAGTGTGGCGGTGAATAAAGTAGCTAAAACAGGGTATGTACCCTTGGAAGCCATGTGTACTCAGAGGTCACGTTAACAAAGAGTCATTCAAGCTGGGAGGTGGTAGCTCACGCCTTTAATCCAAGCACATGGGAGGCAGAGGCAGGCGTATCTCTGGGAGTTTGAGGCCAGCCTGGTCTACAGAATGAGTCATTCAAATTCTGTATATTTCTATATCCAAAAACAGGAAACATTTCTTCTCTGACTACTGTGTCATCCTTTTCTACAATTGCATTTGTATTGCTGAAGGGAACATCGTGCTGAGAAACAAGAGGCAAGCAATGAGCTGACCTTCCGTAAGGTAGCTTTTATTGCTTCCAAATTAGACTCAACTAATCCTTCTTTCTGAGATCACAGCCAGCAATGAAGGCACCAAAGCAGAATAATCGGCTGACACTACGAAATGATGTTGGGTAAAGAGTTATCATAACGTAATTAAGCTATAATAGATGAATGTATGTGTCATATATGTTATTTTCTTGTTTAGAAAAAGAGGGCTGTTTTTAACTAAAAATACTCTCTCTGTAACTTTCCCACCCTTGATGAGCTAATTTATAAGATTGGTGTTCAAAATATGTGGGGCAGATGGACAACTCACTGTCCACCTCACTAACGGATGGGCAGGATTCTGGGACTGAACTGGCCTCCAGACCATGCACTGTTTCTCTCTTGAGTTGATTGTCACAGTTTTTCATTTGTGGACACTGCCTCCTTCCCATGTGTTCTGAGATATCTCTTCATTTTTTGGACAGTCCCTGGGGTTGTTTTGGCAGACTGGGGGAAGTACTTTCTGGAAGCTGTGATGAAAAGCACATGCTCTTAGTGCTGGAAGCTCTCCTAGACCATATCTGGTTCTCATTGCTGCTGCTGAAGCAGAAGCTGCCTCAGACAAATGGCAGAGACACTGAACTGGTAAAAGTTTTCGTCCTTCCCTCTTCCCATTATGCAGATTTTGACTACCAAACTTTAGGAAATATACTAGCTGTGACCACTATTGAGCTTATATCTGACTCACACTTGTCTCAATCATTAAACAATGTTGCTTTTCTACTTTTAAAAACTTTGTTCTTTGATAAACTTTTACTTTGTAAGTTTTTGTACTTATAAAAAATTTTGAAGTCGGTACAGAAGTACAGAATGATCCCATATACCTCACTCCTAGTTCCCATGTGTACATAGATGAAGCTGATAGAGTTCTTGTAAATAATGAACCAATGTGGATTAATAAAGTTTTAGCTGAGGACCATATTTTATTCAAACTTTATTAGCTTTTACTTAAAGTTATCTACTGTGCTAGGATTCTAACCAGAATATTATGCTGTGTTAAGTAGTAAGAAATTAAGTCCCTGCCTATGAATAATTCGAACTTCCCTTGTTTTAAGATAACCTTGAAAATTTTGAGGATTTGGGATCAAGTAACATTTAGATTGCTCCTCAGTATCATAATGTGTCCAATTCATTTCTTACAATTCAACGAGATAGTTCATTTATGTAAAAAGTTGTCATTTTTTATAAGCTCACATTATATCAAGAGCACATACTTGTGTATGACATTGCACAGTTGCATTAATCTTGATTGTAATGGATCTCTACTCATCTCAGATAGTGTTGTTTTGTTTATACAGCTAAGTTACTCTTTCCTTTTGCAGACTAGCTTTAAAAGGGGGTCACTGCATACAGACCACACTCAAAAGGTGAAGGGAAACCACTGCCCTGCACAACCAGTATTCCCACTGGAATTCTGCTGTATGGGGACTTTTAAAAATTTCTGTCTTTAAAATAGTTTAATCATTTATATCAACATGGTTTCATGTAGTTGTTTTACTTTGTTGTGAAATGCAATACAAATATCAAGTACATTGCTCAAATTGATTCAAATTTGGCTGTTGGGAGCTTCCTCCACTGTGGACATTTGTTAATTTCCATTGTTCATTCTCTATCTATCTATCTATCTATCTATCTATCTATCTATCTATCTATCTATCTTTTCCTTCTTTTCTATTTTCTTTCATAGTGCACTTATATTGTCTGTCAGCACTACTGCATGCTCTGGGCTACTGTGTGTTTCCCACCCACATCTTAACATCAGGCAGTTTTCCAAGGATCCCTTGTCTCTGTCTGAGAGTTTCATCAGAAAACAAGATCAACATGCTACCAGGGAGTTGTTGTCTCTAGACCCTGTCAGCTGGCAGAACAAGGAAATATCTGCTGCACATATCTGTTTCTGTATATAATCCTATTTATAAAAACTAACTGAACTCAAGGTGTCTTCAATTCAGTCTTTGACTATATGGATCATTCTAGCCTCCTCTCATAATTTATCTGTAACTCACTGTGACAAGGTTATCTGCCATAATGCAAATGCACAATCTTTTTATTTGTTTGCAGTCTCAACATAAAAAAAAAATCAACACCAGTGTTCTAATTGCTCACTGATGCTATTACTGGAACCAACTTTATGTAGTAGAATAGAGGAGTGCTTACATGAAATTTCTTTTACACATGGAATCATAGAGTATATAGAAATTCTGTGTGAATCCTTCCTCTTGAAAACATAGTTTTGTGTGGCTTGATATTTACTTTTAAAGCTATTTTAGTCTCATTTGGCTACTTAGTAAGGTACTATTGGCAGAAGGTTTGTAAACCACATTAATTTATTTTTATAGTTCTACAATCAAAGAACTCAAAATCAAGACATTGGAACTTTCAGTATCATGTAAAGGCTGATTTGGGGGTCACAGGCAGCCATGGCAGAAGGGACAAAGTTGCTCTCTTACACACACACACACACACACACACACACACACACACACACACACACACACACACATTGATTCCACTCATAGGACATTTCCCTTATGGCTCAATCACTTCCCAAATACCTCATCTTTGAAGTTAAGAGTGGGACATATGAATCTGGGGAGGGGGATGCACAAATTCAGACCATAGCTATTGCTGTTAGGATTCTATGTGATAGTTGACATCACACATTGTTTATCCACTCACATTTCTTAGTTACTTCCAATTTTTGGTGAAGATAAAAATTTTACAAGTGTTTGTGTGCAAGTTTTTAAATAAATATGATATATCTAAAGTAATTATGTATACATATATTTTCAACTTGTGTGACTAAAGGCCAAATAGCACAGATATTGGATTGTATAATAAACCATCCCTGCATCAATAAGAAACAGCAAATCATCTGTAATCCTTTGCGCACACCCCACCACCAACAACAACAACAACAGCACTGGGTGAGGGAGTCAGCACTCCTGTTATTCTGCCTCCTTCCAACATTGGGAATTGTCAGTGTTTTATAATTAGATCACTTTAAAAGGTAGAAAATAATATCTAATATTTGTTTTAATTTTCACTCCTTAGTAACATTTGATATTGGGCATCTTTTCATATGTCTGTTTTCCTTTTGCATAACTTTGGTAAAGTGTATGATCAAGTATTTTAGGAATTTTTAATTCAGTTGCATGTTTTCTTATGGTTAGGTTTCACACTGATAAATTCTTGAATGCTTAATTTGATTTGTTGATATAGAATTAACACCTTATGGTTGTAGCATGCATCTTTTGTATATATCATGGAAATGGGTTAATATTTTTGTAAGATTTTTTGCATCAGATGCTAATGAAAGATGTTGGTCTAGAATTTTCCTTTCTCCTAATCTGTCTACTTGTTTGACTTGATATTAGGATATGACTAATTTCCCGGAATGAACCTGGAAGTGGCCCATGTGCTTCTGTTTTCTGTATGACATTGTAGAGAGTTAGTATCATAAGTACTTGCTTTCCCTTCACCAATGACATGACTCAGTCTTTGTTATCTGACATTAAAAGGCCACTGATTGTTGAGTATTGAGTTAGCAGCTTTAGTGAATGCATTTATATTGAGAATGTTTCTCCTTCTATTGTGGCTCTTTGTCTTTTATTTTACATAAGTTATTGAATAGTGGGCACAAGCTGTTTGCAATATTCCTTCATTATCATATTGATACCCATGTGTTCAGTTTTAATGGTGCCTTTCATTTCTTATGTTAATCTCTCCTTCCCTCCACTAAACCTTCCAACGGTGTAGTTCAGACCATTTTAGATGTTGATTTGTCTCCACCAGTGACCCCAGATATTGAGTCAGACATTGCTGTATTTCCTCTGTGAGGTTGTGTATAGTTGAGATTTCCTTTTAAACTGATGAACTTGGAGTAAAATGATTTGCTCTCCATAGTATGGGAGTGCGTCATCTGATCTGATGAAGGTCTAACTAGAAGAAAAGCCTGATCCTGAAGATGTGGGAGTCATCAGAAAGTTGTCTTTGGTGTTCATCTGCACCCTAGGTGCTTCCTGGTTATGGAGCAGGCCGCTTCTGGCCTTGAGCTGCAATGCTCCTCTGTGTGCTCAGTCTCAGCCCTCCCACATCAAACGTTAGTCCTCAAACTGTACCTTCATGGTTATGCACATCCCATTAAGTCTGTTTCTCTAAGAAATGCTAAGACAGAATCTTATTAATTGTACAAACATCTTCTAATAACTAGTTTTGTTTCATGGTTGTCCTCAAATTCCTACTCTAAATTATATTGATTACTGCCTTAATTTTTATTATTTCTCTCCTTGTTTCAAATTTAAATTGATTTTTTGACTATTACGCTAAAAGGGAAACTCGGCTTAGCTGCTTCTCCCTGTTCATATATGCAAAACAAACTTTCCCCGTGTGTTGTGTCTGCTTCATTTTTAAATTTTGATAAGTTGTATTTTCATTTTCTTTAAGGTATTTTAAAATTATCTTGAGACTTCTCTAGCTCTTGGGTTGTTTATAAGTACAATGTTTCATTTCCAAATACTTGGAAATTTTCCAGCTACCTTTTTATTATTGATTCCCAGTTTATTTCTTTTGTAGTTTGAGCATATAATTTTGGAAAGTGGGATATTAAAGTCTCCAACAACAATAGTGTATTTTTATATTTCTCCTGTCTCTTTCAGCTTTTTTCCCTCACTTATGATATTTATTCTTGCTTACTAGCTGTATACGTGTTTAGGGGTGCTATGTCTCCTTGGAAAATTGAGCTTTTCATCAGTATATAATGCCTGTCCTTTTGATAATCTCTTACTTTGATGTTTACTTTAATGGGTAATCTAGCTACTTCAGTTTTCTTATTATCAACATTGGTATGGCATACCTTTCACCTCTCTCTCTCTCTCCCCTCCCTTCACACCCACACCCACAAACCCACACCCACACATACATACCCTCCCACACATACATACCCTCCCACACACAGTCACATACAGAGATTTTTTTGATTAATTAACTCTGATATTTTGTCCTTTAATTAGTATATTTGAACAATTTATTTTCTTACTATGTGTGAGTGTCTTGCCTGCATATATATCTATATACCACATATGTGTCTAGTGCCTGTGGAAACCAGAAGAGAGCATCAGATCCCCTAGAACTGTAATTACAGACCATTGTGAGCCCTGATGTGGGCTTGAACCTAGGTCCTCTGGTAGAACAGTAAGTGCGCTTAACCTCCGAATCAGCTCTCCAGCCCTCAGACCATTAATTATTTCTAAATAATTATTACACACTTGAATTATTATGTACCTACAACATTTTTGTTTTTTCCATTTGTTACATATGTGATTTGTTTGTTTTTGCTTTCTCTTTTTCTACTTTTTCTAGAGTTCTATCCCTTTTATTTGGTTTCCTATCTAAACTAATACTAATAAATTATATTTTTCTTTAAAAAAAAACTTGTTCGCATGGTTACCTTGGAATTTCTAATATGTATTTTAAGGACCTAAATACATATACAGCCCTGCTTTCCTGCTATATTCTTACATCTGTCCTCTAATTGATTATTATTAATTCTTGTTTTTTTCCCTATTTTTTAAGATTCTCATACATGACCTCATTTTCTCTCTACTATCTATGTTTTCTTCTTTCTGCCTTTCTTACATAGATGATATAGACTTCCAATACTTCAGTGATAATGATATAATAATGCAAATGGGTATTTGAACTTCATGGCAAAACCATGAATAGTTTAGGTGACATATGCTATCTAGTCCCAATCAAGAATCCATCATTAAGGAGTCTGTATAGGCATAGAAGTTAACTCACAGGCCTTTAGACAGCTTCAGAATATTTGCTAGCTTATGGACCTTGTACTCGTGCTTAAGATACCAAATGGCTTGACAATTCAGTACTGCCGACTCATATTCAGCTCTTTATGTGGGACCAGACTAAGAAGCATTCTTCAGGCTCTATAGAGAAATCACACATTTTGAAGGATCTAAGAGCAAAGCAGGCATTTGGATGTGAGGGATTTGTTGGTGCAGGTGCTTAACTGCTCCTGAGATGGAGATTAGGCTGAACACATCATGGTGAAAACCACTGTCCCACAAGACACCCGGTTCATAGCCGCTCAATTTCACCTTTAAAACGAAATCGTCCTTACAGCCGGAAGGTATGCTTGACTTTATAGTATAAGCTTACAACTGGACCCTCTCTCCTCTCTCTTTTTCTTTTCTCTCCCGTCCCAGCAGCACTCTCTACTTGCCCCTGAATAGAATTTGGAAATATAAATGTAAGAGGGATTATGCTGTAAGCTTGTTCTTCATAAAGGAACAGCTTTTAATTAAATTAGAAA
Organism: Peromyscus eremicus; assembly: GCF_949786415.1. NCBI lineage: Eukaryota > Metazoa > Chordata > Mammalia > Rodentia > Cricetidae > Peromyscus > Peromyscus eremicus. The sequence goes on from NC_081429.1 coordinate 43,720,526, forward strand.
AAAAAAATACTGCCACGGGCAACACTTAAACTGACAAGGGAAGGGAAGGGTTCTGTTAATCTTCTAGAGAGGCGCTATACCCTGCATATAATCTAATTAGGTTGAGAAAAGGCCTATTCAGTCCTAGGGGGTTTACCAATGTCCTTTTAAATTGAGGACACAGCATTTATATAAAGTCATGTTAATATCAGCCAATACATTTCTAAACAGTAATTTAAAACATTATATGTTATTATTAAATGAAACCTCGCTGTAACTTCTTACTGGATGCGACAACTTTCATTTCACAAGAGAAATTTCATCCAAGAACAGGCCTTTTGCTCCTCTCTGGTAATTTATTGACTCTGAAAGTGTTAAATAATTAGGTCTAAGTTCCCTGGAAAACAACTTCGCTAGGGAAATACATGTCAAAGCTATATTACAAAGGATAATGTATTTGGATTATGTTTCACTTCTGGGCCCTGGTAGTGAGTGATAACGAACAACTTTCATATTAAAAATTACATTACAGTTGAGAAGTGAGGAGCAGGTTATTTTCTGAGGTCGTTCCTGGCATTCATTCCTAGCATCACAAAGACAAACCAGGATATTTTACTCTTTGTGTTTCCTAATTTCAGTTCTTTCTCTGCCACCCCAACCAAACTGTCATTGCTCATATTCACCTTTTTTTTTGTAAACTAAGCTAGGTAGGCTAACAGAGTGTCTATAATCCATAGATTATAATAGAAAGTCATGTATGGATCCTAGTCAATAGTCCAGTTGAAGAAAATTATAATTCAATGAGTAAGTTGGACACCAATAGATGTTTAAGTTCATAAAGTATTTCTTCTCGGGTGAGGACTCTTCTTGATTTATTTTTTATTTCCACCCAGAATCTCTGTTTCAGTATTTTGAGTGACATTATAAAATAAAATGAAAGATATATTATTAATTAACTGAATTTCACCTAGCAATTCATCTTTAATAAAAAAAGATTGTGTGTGTGTGTGTGTGTGTGTGTGTGTGTGTGTGTGTATGTGTGTGTGCGCACGTGGTGTAGGTGTATGCATGTCTCGGCAAGAGGACAAATTGTGGTCATCAGTTCGCCTCTTTGTTAAGGGGATGGAACTCTGATCATCGGGGCATCATCACTGACAGCAAGCACTTTTTCCCACGGAGCCATCTCACTGGCTGCTTCCATTATTCATTAGTTCATTGATAGCTGGATGACTTGGGAAAGACAAGAACAATCAAGGCAACAGTGATGTCTCAGTAATCTAGTCTAGCCCAGTTTCCGATAGTATGAGGCCTGGAACCTGGCCACCCTAGGAGTGATGAATGAACGAGGCATTAATTCCAGACAAGCTCATCTCTCTCTCTCTCTCTCTCTCTCTCTCTCTCTCTCTCTCTCTCTCTCTCTCTCTCTCTCTCTCTCTCTTTATGTTTTCTATCAGTACAATAAAATGTATTTTCCAATTTCAAAGATAATGTGTTGATGAAATTAATCCACAACAAGAGATACCAATTCATTTTATGTAATAGCTAGGGAGCATCTAATTTCTAGTTCTGTGTTGGAAATCCAAGCTGATATCAGATTTAAATTACTGTTTGGGGACTTATTAAAGAGTCCATTTTTAGGCAGAGTGTTTCTTGGCTTTCATTTGCATACAGACTTACATAAGTGGCCCAAATCCTTATCATTTATGTAAGAATTCATTAAGTGCTTAGCATACATCTAGAAAAAAAAGAAGTTCCCACAAATGCTGGGGATATTAATAACTTGGGGATACCCCATTCTAGTTAGAACCATAGGTCTTTGTTCCTAGAAGGACTTGTATTTCAATTCTTGATCAGTCTCTTTGTAACTGAATTATCTTAGCCTTCTTATTTAAGTTCTTGAGTCTCAGAAACTTTACGTTTAAACTAATGATGATAACAAATAGCAAATTCTTGATTTAAGGATTAACTCCTCAACAATGCATCACTACACACACACACACACACACACACATATATATATTAGAATCAATATTAGATAATACTGTATGTACTATCAGAAAATAAGATTTCAAATTGTTTTGCATGAAATGTTTTTGCCAGTTAAGAGAAAATTCAGTTGATGTAAAAGAGAGGGAAGACGTATCACATCACCTCAACCAAACTGAATCCAGAAGTTGAATGACCCCAAAAGCAGGTCCTATACAATAGCAGCCTCAGGTTCTCTCTAGACTTCTTCTGCCATGAGGTAGTTTTGTCTTTGGATTCATCCCCTAGAGATTGTAAGATGACCTCCAAATCTCTGGTCTCATATTATCATACGACATGGTGCAGGGACTAAAGGAGGGAAAGAGGAGGACAGAACACATGAAGGGTTGGATGTATCACCACTTGGGTGCTAGCAAATTAGTCTACCTCAGTTCCATAGACACCAACGTTTAACATGAACCTCCAGTGAGCCAGAGACGGCCAGTCTATGACTAAAGACCAAAGCAATAGCCACAGTGTTGTCCTAAGCTGTCTCCCTTAGCCACTGTTCCCATAGAGAAGGATGACAAGAACCTAAGAATGTCTGCTTGTTTGGTGGATTGTTTTGAAGGAGAGAAATCCTGACATTAAATCAGTGTAAGCTTTTTTATTTATTAGTTTTAAGCCAGTCTACTTGGCTCATGTGGGTGGAGGAGATATTTGCCATTCTGAACCACAATCAAACCTGCTCCTGGCTATAAAACTATCTCCATCTTTAAAAACTATTCACTACATATTACTCAAAAGATAGCTAAAAATGAAAGTGTAGAACTATTAGTCCCCTTATGAAAAAGGTATGTAAGGGGTTCAAGCCCCTTGTTAAATATAATAAAATCTTTTTTAAATTTCCCTACTCTGCTTCAATTCAGTAGTTTAGAATCTCATTTGTGTCCATAGTTCAAACATTATTAACAATAATAGGAAGGTGATGCATGAATTATACTAATGAAAATTTCACTCCTAGAACCAAGAAAGGACCCACAGTATGTGGTGTCCCCATGTTTTTTAGTCAGAGTTTGTGGTTGACAAATACCTAAGTGAAATGACTTAGAAAGAAGATAGTTTTGGCTTATGGTTTCAAAATTTTCTAACCATGGCAAACTGGTTCCATTGTTCTGGAACACGATAATGCAGAACACTATGGCAGAGAAAGTGTGGAACAGAGAAGGAACAGAACTGCTCACTTCATAGTGACCAGGAAGCAGAAGAGACAGGAAGAGACCAGAGCAAGATCTAACCACATGAACCTACATCCCCCAAGCAAGACCTACAACTTAAAATTTCTTCCAGACAGAGCCATCAACTGGGAGATGAAACTTCAACAGACAGGCTCTTGCAGGACATTACAGATTCAAACTAAAATAGCATATCTAAAAAAAAAAATGTGATTTTTTACTTTTTTTTTTTTTAGTTGGAGTTTAGACCTAGTACAAAAGCAATCTATCAGAGGTATATACCTCACTCTCTTTTTATTTTAAGACAGATTCTTTGCTAAGTTACTCAGGCAAGCCTAAATTTAATCTGCATGTAGCAGATAACAGCCTTTGCATTTGGAGTTCTGTTTCAGCCTTCTGAGTAGGCAGTCCATGTTAAAGGCCTGTACCATAAGGCTTAGCTTTGATTTTTGCTTTAAAAGAGAAAATAGACTAATTTTATTTAGCTGCTAGCCAACCAAGGAGATATGCCATAGCTATGTGAGGATGTTTATGAGTATATCTTCACACCAGTCTTGGGAATATGTCTGTGGTAGCTTGAATGAAAATGTCCCCGACAGGATCATTTGAAAAAATTAGAACATGTGGCCTTGTTAAAGGAAGTGTGTCATTAGGGGTGGGCTTAAAGCTTTCAGAAGCTCAAGCCAGGCCTAGTGTCACTCTCTCTTCCTGCTGCCTGGCAATCCAGATATAAAACTCTCAGCTCCTTCTATGGTACCATTTCTGTGTGTGCTCTACCAAGCTTCCCACCATGACAATAATGAACTAAACCTCTGAACTTGTAAGACAGCCTCAATTAAATGTTTTCTTTATAAGAGTTGCCGTGGTCATGGTGTCTCTTCACAGCAACAGAACATTAACTAAGATAATGCCCTTTAGACAACATAAGAAAACCCTCTTATATATAAATATAGCTGTATTATGTCAATTTCAATAGACAGAGGAATGGATCTTACTTCATTTGATGCCTTGACAAATAAATATACGAAAGAATGGTTACCTGCAAGTAATCACATTTTTTTCTGCTATTTTATCTAATATTTCTCCCATTCCACATTAAATATGTATTGCAAGGCTGGGTTCATAGTATGTATTCCTAAACATTATTACATTACTTAATATGTTTTAGTTTTATAAGACAGTAAATTTCTTGTGGGTACTCAATTCAGAAAGAGTAATGTCAGATAGTTATGTCACCATGTTATTTCTTTTGGTGTTTATCCTTTCATTTCAGATACATCATTACTAAAAGTATGCAAAAGCCAGATGTAATAGCACTACCCTAGATCATAAGTTATTTTATATTTTATCTTATATTTTAGTGCCTTATTCACTCTTTCAAGCATTTATGTGGCAAATCAAAAGAGTAACTTAAAAAGTAAACTAACATTAGTACATATTTCAGTTTGGGTGCCAAATGGGAGACTGGGGAGCTCAAAAATCATTTATAAGTCATAAACTTGTGTTACCCAGTATAAATGTTGCTTTTTTAAAGTTTAGTATATGTGCTGCCGAGGCGAGCATGCTTTTTTAAAGTTTAAAGAAAAACCAAGCATTGAACATGTTTTTTGGCTATTCCATGAGGAGAAAACAAAGAATTGTTCTACTAAAGAATCAACCATAAGGTACAATAAATTATTGCTTGGAAATTATTCAACTATTTAAAAGTTGAATAAAAATTAAATAGTACATATGAATTTAATGATCCATTTTGAGATACTTCTGTATCAATTTACAAGAAACTATTGTCAATAAGCCCTTCTGTTTTTAGGAGTCATACTATGGACTGGAGAAATTCTTCAAAAATGATTTAAATTGCTGCTCAAACTTAAATCCCTGCTAAGAGAATTGTAGGCCTATACAATGATTTCCCAATATTTCATCCTACCATACAATGAATCTTTCATTCTTCAGCCATACAATGAGTGTGAATTACGTCATGTGGGTAAAAAACGAGAAGGGAGGACTATTAACTTATGGGCACTCACTTGGCATTGAAAACTGCAAGTAAAGGCAGTTATTACCAGAACAGTATATACTGAATGCAAGAAAAGGGGAGAGCTAACTGCTTTATGGGAGAGATCATTCCACAAATGTTCTTCCAGCCTACAAATTTAAGTCAGAATGCTAAAAGAAAAGGACTAGTCTTTTAATGGGGCAATGGGGACAAAAATCATAGAAGCTTGGGGAAATATTATGGATGCCTCATTATTTACAGACTGCTATCAGAGTGCCTGGAGGAGTGTAGAAAACAAGGAAACAAATGTGTCCTTCAAGAGTACAACTATCAAATTAAAGTTTAAAGGGGGCTTCATATCAACAGATGTAAACTGATGATTCAAAAAAAAAAAAAAAACCCTGTCTATAGTTTCTTTGAAATTATTTATCTATATAAGGAAAGAAAATTTCAGTGTTTCTTGGAAACACAGGATAAAGGAGAACCCGAGAGGAAGAAATTGACAAGAACAATGCTTCTTAGGTAAGTGACTAGTCTCACTAATGAGCTCTGAGAATTCTATCTCTGAAAACCGGCTGACTCACATTACTGAATGGTCAACTCCCTTCACTCTCGTGTCTCACCTCATCCTATCCATCATCTGCTGAGCTGGACTAAGGTTCAACTACAGATTTGCCTAAAACAATAGAATACACTCATCTTGTAGGTTCCACATTATGCTTTATTAATGAATTCATATATATCACATTACACATTACAATACTATCTTCTTCAGAAAAAGGGTCCCCTGTCCTGCTACTGAGTGTGTCACTCATATGAAAATATTTCAGTGGTGTTTTTATTTAAATTGTTGACCTAAAGTAAGATAAAAGTACATGCTATTTATTCCATCTTCTCACAAGCTTCCTATTACCCAAAAATTAACAATAAAGGGTATTATTTTGTATACAGTTATGACATAGTAATAGTTTATATAAATGTGAGAGTTTATGAAATATAATAGTAGTCTAAATGAATGTTTATTAACTTTTGTATACAATTATGTTTTTCCTAACATCAAAACATTTGTGAATAATATAGAATACATGTTTTATAATAAATAATGCCATCTGTTTTAAGTACCATCAAAGACTGGAAGAACTAACTTGGAAGAAAAACAAAGCAAGACCAAGCAATATTCAAAGTCTATTTGCAGTATAAAGTTGCAAATGCAAGCATATAAGCTATTTGGTTTTATTATCTTTTCAGCTATAATCTGCTGTGATCACCTTCCAGCTAATACAATTGTGCTTGTATTTGCAGGCATATATACAGCATGGATTCCTCTAAGTTTGAGCTTTCCAAACTGAATTTCTAAGTGCTAGTCAGGAGCAAGAGGGACAGGGGTGGGTTTTCAAATGAATATTCATGCTGGACTATGAAAGTGAGGTCAACCAACACAGAGAAAGATTACAGGAGGGAGAAAATTCTTACAACTAAAAGTGTATTGGGAAGATGACATGGGATGGGAAGATGGTGTGGGAGTGTGCAAGACGTTGTTAGTGAAATGGAAGTCTTAATATGATTCAATATGATTCTAGTAATATATGGAATTCGCTCCAGTAAGCCCTACAGATAGGATGTTACAGTTGGAAGTAGCCCTTTGCACTTGAGATATCCATCTGGGAGGATGTAATTTAAGTCACTAACAAAGCCTTGGGTGACAAAATGTGAAGGGACAGATGTCAAATGCAATAAAAAATGTGAGGAGAGTAGTAGTGGACAAATGTTATGCATGGATATTGTTGTTTGTAATATATTGGTAAAATCAGGTATCGATGATTAAATAGCTTTTTTTACTATAGAAAGTTTAGCAGCATCATAACTATCTCCCTTTGATGTCTCTTGAAAGAAAATCCTAAACTGTTATGTCCTGGTAATAACATTCAGCTCCATCTCAACAAGCATGTAGGCGTTTTAGTAGGCTCCAGATGCAATGAAGAAGCAGCATGGATTTCACTGTCCTGTGTGGGCCACACCATCATCAGAACTGAGGCAAGAATTTGAGAAGTGTAAACTATCAGTGGAAAAATGTGATGAGAAAAAAAGAGAAACAGAAAATGATGTATTGGGGAGCAGTTTCTAGTTGTGGGCTGCCAGGGCTAGTTCAGACAGGGACCAGGTATGATAGGCATCAGCATCCTCACTTTGTAATGGGAGATTGGATATTTCATCTAAGAATCTCTTCCATGACTGTCTCCAGACTGGTTGACCCTTCCTATCCCAAATCAAATATAGACACATTTTGGTTTTTCTCAAACACATAGAAATGGGCTCCTTATAAATTTGAACATGCTGCAGGAATAGAAAGAGTGATGGTTAAGCACGGAGAGTAGGAAGCTGTGAGCCTGTATCCTGGTGGGTACCAGAGCTTCAAGAGTTCTTAGATGGTGAAGAAAACATGGGACATCACATGCTACAGGATGCTCCTTGCACTCTTCAATTTGCCTATGACTCACATGGAGTCTTTTCTATCACAGTTGCTATGTTGTAGCCAGTTAAAAACTCATGAAAAAGTAAAAATTGTGGCAAAGTTTTAATAAAACTGATTCTGACTTCTGTGATCATCCTGTTACTTCCACAACACATCCAGGCCTCAGGATATAGTCGCCTAGTGGAGTAAACACTGATTTTATTTATGAGTGCTCAAAATCCCTGGTTACATACTACCATCAAGCTATAACTTTTGACATTTGGACTTGATTTGTTTTTAAATTAGGACACAAAGTTGAATGGTAGGAAAGTTGGTTAGATCTTAGAGGAGTTGGGGGAGGGGGTGAATCTGATCAAAATACATTTTGTGAAATTCTCAAATAAATAATAAAATATGGAAAAAATAAGACAAAAGAAAATACTACTGATTTACTATTATCCAGTATAGAAACAGTAAGAGGCACACTAGTTGACACCTGAGTTATGACTGAGTCAACCTCTGCAGCCTTTGTATGCCTCTCATCACTGGCATCATGGATGTATTAAGGATGTATTTGTGCACCTATAATACAGGTAGGGGCTACAGTTGGATATTGACTGAGCATTATGGAAAAAGGTATTATGTTTACCTGGTTGCTCAATTGTCTTTAGAGAATATTTCCATTCATATATTATTTCCTTTTATATATATATCCTTATCACTAATTCCTTCTTGCCCAAACCAAGGAGATGACCCAGTGGCTTGTTTGAATATCTCATTCCTGGGAAGAAATCTACTCACCCCTGACTTCCACAACTACATCTAAATGGACTATAATGTAGCAATAGCATATTTTCAGCTAAGCCCGTTATATTCAGAAATCTTCAAAGCAGGTCCAAGTTTGCCTTCCTCTATTTGATCATACATAATTCCTTTTGTATCCTTAGTATAAGCTGAAGGACTGAAATCAGGGCAACAGAAATAGTAACAAAGGAGCTGGGACACCATTTTACATGAACTGTGGATGTCTTCTGAATCAGAGTATGCTTGAGTCCAAATCTTATCATATGATGGATTGTTGTTTTATCTAATTTCCACACTTTTGTTAAATAATAATTTGTAAATTTTTAAATTGAAAATGGATTCTTTTCTCATACAACGCCTTGATTATTGTTTCACCTCCCTCTGCCCCTCCAAGTTCCTTCCCACTTCCCCTTCCCTCCAGATCCATGTCCTTTCTGTCTCTCATTAGAAAAGAACAGGCTTCTAAGAGATAACAATAAAACATGACAAAATAAAATATAATAAGATGAAGCAAAAACTATCATATTGAAGTTAGACATGACAACCCAAAAGAAAGGAAACACACACACACACACACACACACACACACACACACACACACACACAAGCACAAGAGTCAGAGACCCATTCATTCTCACAGTCAGGAGTCCTGTAAAAACATTTAGCTGAAAGCTGTAATATATACACAGAGGACCTGGTGCAGACTCATGCCGGCCCTGTGCTTTCTGCTTCAGTCTCTGTGAGCTTGTATGTGCCTTGCTTAGTTGATTCAGAGGGCCTTCTAATCCTGGTGTCCTCCATCACTTGTGGCTCTTACTATCTTTCTTCCTCTTCCCTAGGGTTCCCTGAGCTCTGAGGGAAGAGATCGGATGGAAACCTCCCATTTAGACTCTCGCTCTGCATAATGTCTGGCTGTGGGTTTCTGCATCTGTTCCCATTGGTTGCCAGAGGAAGCTTCTCTGATGATGACTAGATAAATCACTGACCTGTGAGTTTAGCAGAATATCATTAGGAGTCATTTTGTTGATTTTTTTATACTAGAAGTATTTGATTTTACCCTAGGTCTCTGGACTCTCTAGTCTTTGGTTGTTGGCTATCCAAGAAGTATTGGGTGTGGGTTCCTTCTCCTAGAGTGGGCCTTAGGTCAAAGGAGACATTGGTGGGCTACTCTGTGTCACTATTGCCCAAGCAATATTTTGCAGGCAGGACAGATTGTAGATCAAAGGTTTTGTGGCTAAGTTGGTGTCCATGGTTCTCTTTTGGTAGTCTGCAGAGTACCTTCCCACACCAAAGAGACTACAACATAATGATGAGGGCTCCATGTAGGCACCAGCTCGACTTCTCCATGCTCAGTGAGTTGTGTGGGTGCTGTCAGCAGTGGGGCCCCACTGTCACTTTGCGAAGAGTGGCCTTTTGTCTCAGCAACAGCCTGGGTTTTTGGGGGATTTCCATGTGACCCCCTTTGCCAGCAACTCATTTGAATGCAACTCAGTCCCACCACTGGAAGCCTTGCCTGGCCAGTAGAGATTCCTTATCCTCTATTACTAGGAGTCCTTGTTACGATCACTTTCATAAATTCCAGGAAGTTTCCACTGCACTAGATTTTCACATCATCACCCAAATGTCCCCCCTACTTCCTCAATTTCAGCTGTCTCTCCCTGTGCTCTCTCTCCCTTCACTCCATCTCTCCCCACACCTGATTTCTTCTGCTTACGTCCCCACCAGCCCCAAGTTTGCCCATAAAGTATATTTTATTTCCCCCTCCCAGGGAGATCCTTGTGCCCCCACTAGCCCCCTCCTCTACCTAACCTCTCTGTGGCTATGGATTATAGCTTGGTTATTATTTACATAATGGCTAATATGCCCTTATAATTGAATGCATACCATATTTATCTTTCTCGGTCTAGGTTACCTCATTCAGGATGATTTTTTTTTCTAGCTGCATTCATTTCCCTGCAAATTTCAATATGTCATTTTATTTTAACAGCTGAGTAATAGTCTACTGTGTAAATGTACCACTTTTTTTTTTATCTATTTTTGAGTTGAGGAACATCTTGGTTGTTTCCAGTTTCTGGCTATTATGAATAAAGCCTCAATGAACATAGTTGAGGTAATGTCCTTGGGTAGGATGGGGTGTCTTTTGGGTTTATGCTCAAGAGTGGTATAGCTAGGTCTTTAGGTAGATTGATTACCAACTTTCTGAGAAACTGCCATATTGATTTCCACAGTGGCTGTACAAGTTTGTGCTTCCACTAGCAATGGAGGAATGTTCTCCTTGCTCCACTGTAGCTAGAGTTTTCCTGCCTGGCCCACAGTCAGGACAAATCTCTCTCACCCGCCAGTCCCACAGCCGCTTAGACCCGACCAAGTAAACACAGAAACTTATATTGGTTACAAACTGTATGGCCGTGGCAGGCTTCTTGCTAACTGTTCTTACAGCTTAAATTAATCCATTTCCATTAATCTATACCTTGCCACATGGCTCGTGGCTTACTGGGATCTTCACATGTGGCTTGTCATGGTGGCGGCTGGCAGTGTCTCCCTGACTCAGCCTTCCACTTCCCAGAATTCTTCTCCTTGTCCCACCTATACTTCCTGCCTAGCCAATGGCCAATCAGTGATTTATTTACTGACCAATCAGCAACACACTTGACATACAGACCATCCCACAGCACTTCCCCTTTCCTTTTCTTAAAAAGGAAGGTTTTAATCTTTACACATCTCCAAAGTCAGTTTGGTATATTTGGGAATTTGGGCGTAGCTTCTCTTACTACTTCCTGCTGGAGGGGGGCGCTGTATCTTATGGGGACACAAAGAATATTTTAGGATTATGGAGCAGTCCATGAGGGTGTATCGTCTGAGCCAGTTGCCTTGAAACGGTTCTGGATGTTGGATCATCTGGGCCATGGTGTCATCAGAGACCTTTCAGGTGGTCTTGGCTGGTCAAACCTGATGTATCTTAATCTGGAACAAATCCATAGCCTCTGGCTTTCTGTGGAAACAAAAGTAGAGCCTCCTTTCCAAAGCAACATATCCTTACACCCAAATTTTGAAGTCAAGGTACTTTTAAAATATACATTTTGGCATAACTCAACAGCTTTTGTAATCAAATGTTTTTCTTCAGTTACGAATATCAAAGAGAACATAATCCAGATTCTCTGTGTGGTAGCCATCTTTACGTGGCTTATTTTTTTATATTAGCTTGAGCCTATTGCTTTAAACTGTAGCCTTCTAAGCCTGAAATGGCGCTGGCGCTATGGCTGCTGGCTCTGCCCACTTTAGCTTCCCAACATGGCGGTGGTACGTTTTCCGCCAGCTCTGGGAGCCATCAACTCTCAAAAATAGTGGGTCAATGCTTCTATCAAAGCAGTGTGTAGCCCAGAAACCTCTTTTTTTGTTTTGTTTTGTTTTGTACTAGCAAAGGCTAAATCCACCACACAGCTTAATGTGCCACTTGCAGAGGCCTCAATCCCGCCATACTGCAGGTCGAGCATGCACGCCAGGAACCCGCCATAGTAGCTCAAACATGCAGGCTGCTGCTAGCTTGAAAGAGACAACTAGGAGCTGTTTTTAGCTCCATTTTAGAATCTTTTTACTCAGGTTTTAGGTGGAAACTCTTGCCAACACGTTGGGCACCATTTGTAGCCAGAGATTTCTCCTGAGGTGGGCCAGGCAGGAAATCTCTAGCTACACTCCACACCCTCTCTAGCAGGAGCTGTCACTTGTGTTTTTGATCTTAGTCATTCTGACAGGTATAAGATGGAACCTCAAGGTAGTTTTGATTTACACTTCCCTGAAGCTAAGGACGCTACCTGGTTGTCTGCTGGTATAGTAGTCTGGGGTGGCATCCATGGTCTCTTAGAGTCTATAGCACATCTGTCCAGGCCCTTCTGACTTTTAGAGTCTCCATTAACAAGTCAGGGGTAATTCTAATAGGTTTGTCTTTATATGTTAGTTGATATTTTTCCCTCATAGCTTTTTAATAGTATTTCTTTGTTCTGTATGTTTTAATAATTATGTGATGAGGAGACTTTCTTTTCTGGGCCAATCTATTTGGCATTCTGTATGCTTCTTGTACCTTTATAGATATATCCTTTAGGTTAGGAAAATTTTCTTCTATGGTTGTATTGAAAACACTTTCTGGGCCTTTGAAGTGGGTTTCTTTTCCTTTCCATATTCCTATTAGTCTTGGGGTTGATCTTTTCATAGTATCCTAGATTTCCTTAATGTTTTATCTCAAGAGTTTTTTAGATATAACATTTTCTTTGACCAGTGTGTCCATTTCTTCTATCATATCGTCAATGCCCGAGATTCTCTCTTCCATCTCTTGTATTCTGTTGCTGAAGCTTCCTTCTGTAGTTCCTGTTTGCAGTCCCAAAATTTTAATTTTCAGAATTCCCCTAGTTTATGTTGTCTTTATGGCTTGCATTTCAATTTTCAGTTCTTGAACAATTTTATTAATTTCCTTCAACTGTTTGCTTGTTTTTTTTTTCTTGGCTTTCTTTAAGGAATTTATACATTTCCTACAGTTCTTTGTGTTTTTTTCCTGGCTTTCTTTGAGGGGTTTATTAATTTCCTCCAATTGTTTGTGTTCACCTCAATTTTTAAAAGGGATTTATTCATTTCCTCTTTAAGGGTCTCTATCATCTTCATATAGTTAATTTTAATGTCTTTTTAAAATACTTCAGTTATGTTGGAATATTCAGGGCCTGCTGTGGTAGGATATTTGGGTTCTAGTGGAGACATATTGCCCTGCCTATTGTTGATTGTGTTTTAGGCTGGTGTCTTGACATCTGGGTTTTGGGTGATTAAAGATGTATGTGCTCATTCTGGATTTGTCTTTGTTGGGTGGGTGTTTTTCCTTTGGTTTCTCATTTCTCTCTGGATTTTCAGAGAGTTGGTGCCTGTGTTTACTTTTTTCCTGGCCTGTTCAGCTGGTGTGTCCACAGAGAATGCCTACTGGTATTGGAGGCTGGGTAAGTAGGATGAACTGGAGAAAGGGAGGCTGGGGGAGAAGACCTTTATGATCCCTTGGGGATAGGGTCAGAGAGGAAAGGGAGACCACAGCATGTTTCCAGCTAGAGCGCTGGGGATGAGACTTGACAGGGGAGAATGAATCTGAGGAGCAGTACAGGAGGTGTGGGTCTGCCTTTAGCCTACTTGTCGCCCTGTTGGAATTGGAGCCTGAGTCAAAGCAGGAGGGAGGTTGAGAGGGGATGGGCTGTGGGGTCCACAGGAGATGTGGGCAGGGGTTGGTTAGGGAAGTCTGCAACTGGTGATCTGTGGCAGCACTAGGGCTGAGACTGTGGAATTGGGTTTGGGGGACCAGAGTGAGTGAATTTTGTGTGTGTGTGTGTGTGTGTGTGTGTGTGTGTGTGTGTGTGATAGAGAGAGAAAGAGAGAGAAAGACAGAGAGAGAGACAGAGAGACAGAGAGAGACAGAGAGAGACAGAGAAAGAGAGAAGAGTCTGTAAGTGCCCTACCTGGTTTTCTGACAGTTGTGGTCTGTGTCCTACGTTCCACTCCTAAGTATTTGCACAAAATTCTGAAGGCATGCTTGACTGACAGAGCTTCACTAGTTTATCAGGGAGTCAGACACATCATGGTTTGCCATTTCACCTCAAAGTGAAGGAGATGAACAAGAATTGTTCCAGGCCTTATATTATTATTATTAATTTTAACTTTAATACCATTAACACATTTACTAAATGACATCTTGGTGTTAGTTTATATATCCTGAGCTGACAAATATACCATAAAAGAAGGTAAGAAGTACGTGACAATGACATTCATTGTGTTAAAAAAGATATTTCTATAACAAAAATCCAACTCATGAACGATTGTAAAATGCATCCAGTCTTGATTTATAAACAACATTTTTAAATTAAGTGTACCAGGGCTCCTTCGGAAGTAGCTGATGTGGTATTAGACAAAGGATGTGTACAAGATGAGCCTATAACCACTTGTTGTGATCAAAAGTGGGTGGCCCTGAGAGTACAACAAAAAGACAAAAGGATATGCTGCCGTAGTTCCCAAATGACTAAAACTGAAATAACTGAACATGTTGATAAATAACTCATCCTAAGAGTACCAACAGAAAGGATACAATAAATAATCATGAATCCGGGTATAATTAAATTAGATAAATAAATGGTTAGTGCCAAGCAGTGGCAGCACAAGCCTTTAATCTCAGCACTCATTAGGCAGAAGCAGGTAGATCTCTGCGAGTTCAAGGCCAGCCTTGGCTACAGGAAAAGCTCCCAAGCTACACAGAGAAACTCTGTCTTGAAAAAACAAATAAATTTAAAAAAAAATAATAAATGGTTAGTATTTCAGGTAGCCTTTGACGCATCTAGTTCTTGACTACTTCCTGCTCATAATTCCCAAGAATAACAGTAGAATGTATTGAGGTTGTAATACATAAAAATAGAAAAAAAAACTACCTGAAACAGCCAGGTCTTATTTCTGCCTATTTAGAAATTATAACAGTTAGGGGGGAACTGTGTGGCCCCAACCAGGCTGTTTCTTTGGGAGACAATCTATAGTTAAACATAACATACAAGTTATCTAATTCATGTAAATGCTTTATTTTCAAAAAGGGAAACAGACCGAAGACCTGTTTAAGGAGTAGGTCAGTCTAATATTCAGTGCTGTGTTTTATTCTTAAAAAATCTCTCACAAAAGTAAAATAAGTGGCATTATTTCCACTTCTAACTTCCTGTAGGAAGACCCATTTCTTGCTCGGGGTCATAATTACTCCATCGGCTGCTGCTGCAGCTTCCAGTTGCTCTAAGTCCTGTTGGGGAAGAGAGTTTAGCTATTGTAGAATACTAACAGTATATATAAGTTACAGATCTGTGCAATTATTTTTTCTTTCTTTTTTTTTTTTTTCTGAGACAGGGTTTCTGTGTGTAGCTTTGTGCCTTTCCTGGAACTTGCTTTGAAGACCAGGCTGGCCTTGAACTCACAGAGATTCGCCTGCCTCTGCCTCCCTAGTGCTGGGATTAAAGGCGTGTGCCACCACTGCCCTGCACAATTCTTATGCATCTTTTCCAACACTGACTTTCATTCTATGAGGTCACTTCTTGTGAACTCTACATGCTCCACCTGTTCTGATAAACTGCCTCCGATAAATCAGAGTCTTCCTTGAGAACCACAGACTGCTACTCTATGAGCTAGCCTTATGTTTGAGTGCCATTTTGTTAATATCGCTTCTCCTTCTTGAGCTAAACTTATTTTCTCACTTGCTGCAAATGCACTATTATGATTCTATCTGTATATTTTATTATTCTTCTAATTGTTTCTTAGCTTGGAAAAATTCTTATATTTTATCATGAAGAAGGGTTTCCCTGAGGCTCAGTTTTAGTATATGAGCTACATAATACTGCTTACTATTTAGCCACATGCTAAATGGAACAATCCTAAAACATACTATAAACTTTGGTGGGGAACATCGGCATATATACAAGGAAAGTCCACATATAAGGGAAAAGAATGTTACAGATCTTTTTTTTTTAATATAAGTAGCCACTAATCATCCTCCCAACAAAAAGCCTTTGAAGTCTTCTATTCATAATTCTCTGCTGAAACCTTCATCCATTAATGGTCCATTTACAAGGAAATAATGTGGAAAAAGTACTTCAGATATTCATCATTTGGGGTACGGCAATTTACCTGGGTGCTTATAATAAATTCAATACTATTTCAGCCAGGAAAGAAAATGTTAATGGAATAAGACCTTTATATTCTACTGAAAGGGTATTTTTTTGCTTCAAATATGCTTTAGAAAAGCACTAGAAATAAATTTTCGTAGCGCTACATATTGAGCTGAATGAGCAGGTGTGTGTGTGAGCTCCATCCCTGGAAAACAACTGGAAAAACACATTTTCTATAATTGTCTTACATAATTGACAACTCATAAGATTTAAATTCTGTAATTTTATTTCTGAGCAAATGAAGAATTTTAGGGAAACTGAGAACATTTTGTGTGTGTGTGTGTGTGTGTGTGTGTGTGTGTGTGTGTGTGTGTGTGCACAGTCATGGAGTAGTTTACTGTCTTTTGTTTCTGCTGCAAACTGTGTTCATTTCTTTCTCCATTAGACAGGCTCAGGGCTGCGTAGATAAGTATTCGCCTTGCAAGTGTGAAACTTTGATTTTTGTTTCCCAGAACCCACGTGAAAATAACTGGATGTGGTGGCACACACTTAAAATCCTGGTGTTAGGAAAACAGAGACAAATGAATTCAGAGAGGTGAGGCAGTCTCCTTAGAGTAGCCTTGAGAGTTAAGTTATAGCCCAATTATAAATTCTTTCTAAAAAAAAAGAAAAAAGAAAGAAAGAAAGAAAGAAAGAAAGAAAGAAAGAAAGAAAGAAAGAAAGAAAGAAAGAAAAAGAAAAGGCTCATAGTTCCTTAAGACTTTCACCCAAAGCTGACCTGTGGTCTATACACATGTGTGCCTGCACATAGAACACACACAAATATGCACAGACACACATGCACATGCACACATAAGATAAATGACAGGCACCCCCTGAACTAGTCTGTGGGTAACGGCTCATTGAGGGGATGAGTCTTTGCTGATATCTCGTGTGGATGCAGATAGATATAGAGTGTAGAAAGCAGGCAGAGGGAGGAGATAAAGAGATACTACGAAAGAAATGAGAAACTAATTAAAGGGGAAAGTTTCAGCTCATAGAAACTGAAGTATCTTAGAGCCATCAGAGACATGTCTGAAAAATCTCAAGATCAATAAGGGAGCTGGCTCCATGGAAACTAAGGAAACAGCGCCTCCTCCCAGGGCAAAGAACAGGGGCACAGATGTCCATGTCAGAAGATGGCACATTAGAAGCAGGGTCTCTGGTTCTGTGCTACCACAAGAGCTGAGAATGTGAGGATGCTGTTAGCTATCAGAAACACTAAATATGGAAGAGTTCTTTCTCTGTTTACTAGTACAGCTTTATGAATTATCAAACAAGTCCAAGGATGTGAGAATTATACTCCCACTTTTGACTGCCAAAATCTATGGCATTACTCATACATACATGTTGGCAGTTGAGATTTACAATGATTCCACATTTTTATGATCATAGATTATGGCCAAATTTTCCTACTATGGGCTGAATGTTTATATCCTACAAAAAAGCATGTGTTGAAATTTAATCCCCAGTGCGATGGCGTGTGGAAGTGGGACCTTTGGGAGAAAGTGATAGGGGTCATGTGATGGAGCTTTTTTTATGAATATAATTAGTCCCTTAAGAAAAGGAATCCCACAAACTTCCTTACCCTGGTTCCATGTAATGACATGACAAGAGGGCAGACAACCACACACCAGAATGCTTGCTTTTACCTATTACTATATCCATTGGTTCTTTAATCTTGAAGTTTTCAGCTTTGAGGTCAGTGGGAGAATAAAATTATATATTATATTGGTATTTTTGTTACAGCTGCCTGAATGGACTAAAGCAGAAATAAATACCCAGATAGATACCGTGACTTATTTTCTATTGTCTTTAATTTTTTTCAACCTATTTTCTAAAAAATTTAAGAGCCCTATTCCTAAAACACACATACACATGTGAACACACATGTTTTCTCTCTTCTTTCTCATGTACATGGTCTTGTGTATTCATTTTCCTTCAAAACAGTGGACCTGAGCTGGTGTCTTCACAATGTGTTGCTTTCTCTTCTATTTTAAAGTCAGTGTGGTGTCTACCAAGGATTCCTTTCTCCTATTAGTACTTCCGGTTTAAGAAACCAAATCCTTTTTTTTTTTTTTGTAACATAAATGAAGCATTAAAAAAAATCTCTCAATAGAAGAAATTTTTCCTGGGTAGAGGGACTAGTGAGCTTTGTTCTATGTGACTCCACTAAGGGAATATTTGGCTTATCTACAAGTAGAGATTTTGATTTACTTTCTTGACTCAGGTCTTTTCTTAGAGTTCTTTGCAGATATAAAAAAAAAGTTTCAGAGGCCAGTTAACAGTTGTGTCTGTCTCTAGGAAAAGTACACTAGATGTATTACTACATCGGCTACCCACAAGGTGCTGGAGAGATGGTTCAATGGTTAAAAGCAAAGGCTTCTTGCTCTTCTAGAGGACTGGGGGTCAATTCTCAGCACCCACATGGCAGCTCACAACTCGATGTAATTCCAATTCCAATCACAGAGATATACACGCAAGCAAAACACCAATGCACATTAAAAATAAATAAATCTTAAACAACAATGACTGCCCATGAACTATTCTGCATAACATTGCTAGTTTCAGAAAGACCACGTCTCATTCTAGAATGTTGGTTAAGGATCCCTTTTGCAGAATATGGAGATTCTCACCTGGCTGTGGTTGGGGACACCTGTAGAATTCCTTAGGGCTTGATGAGCAAATGCAATTCCAGTAGAGCATTCACAACAGGATTAGAATTAGGGTTCCAGTTTAGGATTCCTTGAGAGGAGAGGAGAGGAGAGGAGAGGAGAGGAGAGGAGAGGAGAGGAGAGAAGAGGAGAGGAGAGGAGAGGAGAGGAGAGGGGAGGGGAGGGGAGGGGAGGGGAGGGGAGGGGAGGGGAGGGGAGGGGAGGGGAGGGGAGGGGAGGGGAGGGGAGGGGAGGGGAGGGGAGAGGAGAGGAGAGGGGAGGAGAGGGGAGAAAGAGAGAACTCCTGGAGGACTTCCCTAAAAGACCAAGAAGGCAGCCCCAAGACTCTTGCCATTTACTGAAGTATCTACAGAGTAGAAAAAGTGATGAGAATATTTACCAGTAAAGAGCTGAGTGACATCATCTCCCATCCTAACATTATTTCCTAAGTCCTTCTTTGTATGTGCATACAACCCCTTATATTTATAAAAACATGGGTTTTTTTTTAGATAACACAGGAAAGGGATCCTATTTACTCATATGTAAACCTGCCATTCATGTAAATATATAATGTTTATATGAAATTTGTCTCTAAAATATAAATTTCTACAGAATATAGTATATGCAAATATAAAAAGATTTGAAAAGGTTTCTCTACAAGTAGAGAATTGTTTCAAAGGTATTTTGCAAAAATAGGGGTTTGTAGCTTTCTCTTTAATCTGAAATAACCAATTTTTTTCATTAAAATATATATGTATTGGCAGAGAAGAAAAGCCAGATATTGCAAGGGAGAATTGTGAATTTCTTATAAGATTTCTTCTTTAATATAATATCTTCTTCAAATAAATGCCACAAAACCACTGTGGAAAAGGGAAATATGTTGCTGTTTTTCTCTACTATCTTATATTAGCCTTACCTTAGTTTTTAATCATATGTTCTGACATATTTTATATCTATATATATATATACACACACACATATATATATACATATATATGTGTATATATATATTCACACTAGATTTTGAAGTTAATAAAAGCAAAACCAAATTGCTTTTGTACATGAAACTCTCATCAGCAGAGATAAATAATCATATTTACTTAGTAAATATTAGGAATTAATGAGTAAGAGAACTAAAAATGTATAATAACCCAGCTCTGTATAAGCTAGAAACTTGATACAAAAAAATGTTTAATATCTTGATTTCAAAATCTATGTAGATTTGAAAATTGTCACACAAAAGAAAAAGCATACAAGGAATTTAGAGTGTGATCAACAGTATAGTACAAATAACAAAATTAAAATTGACTTCATCTTGGAAAAATAAATAGGACTCATAGGGAGAAACCCATTGGTAGATTTTTTTAAAATTGGATTTTACAAATTATGTTTTCAGGCAATTGAAAGATACTAACTGTTATTGGCATTTAGAAAAGGTCTTTCATTTCTTCCCTCCCTATTTTACTTAAATAAAATAGGTGAAATATATATAGTGCATCATAATGACCCCACCTCCTGCCGTTACCAAAGGAGTGTTAGCCCCTTCCTCCACAATAACACAACTGTTTCTCTCAAAATAGATTTCAAGCACTCAATTTCCAGCCTCCCAAAGGCCACACAACTAAGCACTCTTCACCCTGTTTTAGTGAAAGTGACACAAGATCTTAGAGGCCAAGTTTCTTAAGAAAAGGATTTCCCATGGGAGACCTTGATTTGTGGGATGTGGGGATGCGGGGTGGCTTGGGAGAGAGGGCTGGGTGTGGGAGGAGGGAGGAGGGGGATCTGTGGGTGGTGTGTGGAGTGAGTAGAAAATTTCTCAATAAAGAAAAATGAAAAAAAAACTAAAAGAAAAGGATTTCTCAGTCACAATGTCTGGCCTGTGGTTCTCTTCCATCCCATCCCATTAACTGAAATGATGCTGTTCTAATTTTCTTTCTGTGATAAATACCATGACAAAAAGCAACTTACGTAGGAAGAACTTAGTCCGTCATCAAGAGATGCCAAGACAGGAACTCCAGGCAGGAACATGAGGCAGAAACCACAGAGGAACGCTGCTTGTTGGCTTACACCACAGCTCACAATCAGCACATCTTTTATAGAGTCAGACAGACCCACATGTGTAGGGATGGTGTGTTCATGGCTACCTGGGCCCATTAAAAAAATGCCCAACAGACATGCTCCCAAGCCAGTCTGGTAATGCAATTCTTCAATCAAGGTTCCCTCTTTTCAGGTGTCTACAGCTGACAACTAAGATTATCTATCACAGGCCAAGAATGTAGTAATTCAGGAAGTCAATATATCAGCTCTGTGGAAAGTTATGACAGGTTAGTGAGTTGAAACCATACAACATTGTCAAATTACAGTCTTTAATCTCAGAGCTGAGGTAAAGTCAAGATGTGTTGTGAAGGACTGGTCCTTCTGTGTAGTTAGGGGAGAAAGCATTTCCTTGCTTTACAAAGACAACTCACTTGTTTGGTTTGTGAACAACTAAAGCTCTTTCATTAAAGCCAGAAGCACATCATCTTCAAATGTTTTTCTATATCAGACATCTGTCCCCATTGTCACCTTGACTTCTCTGACTCTTGTCTTCTTCTCTCATAAACACAAAAGCTGGCGATGACTTTGGGTCCATCTGATTAAATGATGATAATCTTACTGTAAGATCCTTAACCTCTTGATTTAGGTCTGCAATATTACTTTTGTCACACAAAGTAGCACACTGCTAGACTCCAGTGACATCTCTGGCATAGAACAATGTCTATTTACTCTACCTCCGCAAACAACAGCCTGGACAAATCCTTACATGCTTTACAGAACTGAGCCGCCAAAAATGTAAGTAAACATTCATCCTGTTGTTGAAGATGTGTAGGAAAAGATGCATGCCTTTACCTTGGAAACATCAGAATTTGGTGCTGCTATGGTGTTCACTTTGTTATATAGTTTTAACCTAATACATCTGTTTTACAGTTTTATATGTCATGGATATAAAATTTTTAAAATTATTAATGTGATTAGCCACAGATATCTATTTCTTTATATGTAAGTCATGATGATATATGGCCATGTCTGTAATTGTTAAGACTTGCTGTTTACTTTCTAAATAAAGTTTATTTATAACAAAGATTTGAACACAAAGTCACCTTAGAAATCAAATGTAAAGTGAGGCTGTGGTCCTGTGTCTGTGTCAGAATTGATGATCTTGACCCCTGGATTCCAGATGGATCATTAAAACAATCCCTCCTGCCAGTAAGTCTCTAATTTCATACTGTGCACTCCATCTGTTAACACACTTGCTTTGTTAGGGGCTGCTGGTCTGCCTTACTCTACACTATTACACAGATTCAAAGCTCAGCTCTCACATGCAAGTATTTATATAGTTATATATTAAGAGTATGTATCATAAGCATTCAAGAGCAAAATATAAGCAAGGAAAACAAAAGTGTATTAGAAGTTTGGTTACCTAGTCTAGTAATCAACAGAAACCTGAGTCACACTAACAAGTGCTGAGTTTTCATGGCAAATATTGTGTTTGCTTATTTACTCTTTCACACATAGGTTAGAGTTCAGATCCAGAGCATTCGGGAATTCTGGCTTGGGTAAAACTGAGACTCTAACAAAAACTGAACAAGTGCATAATAAAAAAAACTCACCAGATGCCATGTCTGGAGCCCTGTGCAATCTCTAAGAGACAATCGGTCATTTTGATATGTAGTTCAAGTTGTTCTTAAACTCAGTCCCCTCCTGTGGTCACTTTTTTCTTCTCAGATTAAAGGTGTGCACCAGCGCAACTGTATTGTAGAATATTATTTCAAGGTGTGTTACTTTTGTTTATGCTCAGGACCATTTGTTTAATGGTGTAAAGATGTGTTTGATTAAGTAAAATTCACCTGCCATCAGGAGGCTGCCTCAGCAACTAGCTGACAGGAAGTGGTATGGAGGAGCCAGGTGAGGGGTGAGAAAGGGTTTATAAGGAGTGGTGAGGAAAAGCATGAGGGCTTTTTGGAGGATGTGAGCAAGGAGAGGAGGTGAGCTACTTGCTATTCAGCATCTCTGAAGAGCAGAATTTCACCTTACCCTTTGAATCTTGAGTTCTTTAGAGGAAGAGAGGTTTAGTTAAGTTCCCTTCGTAGCTTTTCAATAGCTGGAGCCAGAGGGAGCAGATTTCCCTACAGCTACCGCCCTTGCAGCCTAACCACTGCTGTTAGCAGCGGAGTTGCTATTGCTGATTCAGACAGCTGTGGCTTAAAAGGCAGCAACCGTTTAAAAAAGAACAACACAACTGTCCCTAGGAGCCAGTGATAACTGAGCCCACCAATCTAACTTGGTGAGTCAGTTAGTTCATGGTTTCAATAAAAATGATGAGTCCTACCATGTAATCCTTGCTTAGAAGCGTAAAACATCAAGCTTAGATCTTTACTAGAAAGGACAAACGTGAACCAGAAAGTCAAGAACAGTGTTCTTCTACACTAGACAATGAGGAGTTGGGTTCCCCCTACCCAGAACATTTCCTACAACTTTATCGGAAATCTTCCTAGAGATTTTAAGTAGAAATCATACAGTTAGGTTCACGATGGTGACTCTAAAATATATACATTCATAAATCATTTGATGCCAGATTCAAATTAAGTGGTGTCTTAATGCATGCTTGGTACTATTTTTTAATAGCAATGTCAAAAAGGTTCTGGATCAGTACTATTGGACACTGCTTCTTGCCATTGGCTGAAAAGTAGCATGAAATTACAGCAGTCAGAAAATGAACACAAAGCAACAATCTGCTTTTCTGTGACTAACCTAGAATATACATTTTTCATCTGAAAAAAGAAGAGGGAAAAGAGAAATCAGCGCATCAGTAGATAAGGACCATGTGTTGTATTCAAGTTCTCCATACCAGCTAAAAGCTGGTCATAGCTATGTATGTCAGCAACCCCACGGCTGATGGACAGAGCCAAGCAGATTTCTAGAACTCTCTAGCCAGGCAGCCTAGCAGAAATGGCAAGCTTCAAGTTCAATGATAGACTCTATCACAAAGGAATCAGGAAGAAAGCAATAGAGGAAGACAGCCAACCATCATCCTTTGCCCTCTGCCTATACTACATGATGGTCTATACTATATACAACCCCCCATACACACACACACACACACACACACACACACACACACACACACACACGTAGTTGGAAGATTTCCTGTGTCCTGGCCTGCTGGTGGTCGGAACAAATCTCTCCCACTTGTGTCTCCCAAGTAAACACACAGAGGCTTATATTAATTATAGCTGCATGGCCATGGCTCAAGCCTCTTGCTAGATAGATCTTATATCTGAAATTAGCCCATAACTATTAATCTATGTATCTCCTTATGTTCCATGGCTTTACCTGCGTCACATTACGTGTTGCTCCTTGGGCGACTCTGCCTTCTTCCTGTCTCTCTCTTTGAATAAATTTGTATCAATAAACTAAAATGTATACCAATGCAATACATTTTAAACAAGTTGCTCTTTAAAAGTTGGTTCAACAATCCACCCTTTTATCCTATCATATCTATATCCTATATTTCCATATCACACATACACATTACACTTTCATGCACATGTGTACACACCAAAAATAAAAAGAAAGAAGGGGGAAAAACTATTTAAAGCTGGCATTTATGAGATTATTGATTTGAGTCTTTTTCTCTTTTCTAAAACATGCCTCTCCCAATGTCATTCTTTGGCTCACATGTGTAGTGAGTCATTTTAAATGAAAAATCTATTTTATTGAAGAGAGCATGTCTTTAAGCATAAAAGATGTCCAGAAAGGAAATTTTTTCATTTAAAATACAACTGGACTAAGAGACTGACAGGTAGAGTGGAGGTGCAGTCACTAGCTAAGTACTGTCCACTACTGGAATTCAGCAGCAACATTCACAACAGTAATGGAGCAGAGGGAGGTACAGAGGGAATGAGATGAAACTGCCATTTTTGTCTGGCGGGGAACTGTTATTTTGGTATAAGGCCATGGATTCTTATCTTGATCCACTGGAGTTACCAACATTTATTCTGGGTATAGATCATTCTGCTGTCCTCACGGAAGATGCCTTCAGAGCTGATAAAGGCATAGTAGCTACTGGCCTAGAAAATGTATGGCATGGAAGTGACGTTAGGAAGCAGCACTCTGGGCATGAATATTGGCCTAGAGATGGACGATTCAAAGGGCAAATAATTTTTACTATGGCTTTCCAAGGCTATGGCTTGGACAAAAAATAAGCAAAGGGAAATTCTAAAATTCAGACATTGAGTCATGATACCACTTGGCTAATGGCTCAGAAAACCTGTAGAATTAAGCTATTCAGAACTTAACAAATAGAGGTGATTCAGACATTATCGGAAAACATCTACTTTAAAACTGTAGAAAAATAAGCAAGAAAACAAAACAACTGTTTTTAATGCCCAGAATAATTTCCATCAGAGTTAATGAGACAAAAGGTAGGAAGCCCTACCTGTGATTTTATCATGCAGTTGAGAAAGAATAGGACTGTAAGACACAAAATGGTTCATTTCTTTATTATAGCATGGGATGACTTTTTTTTGCCAGAAATTCTGTTTTGAGCACTTTCCCAGATACAATTCTGTTGGAGTAACTGAACCATAATGAATTATTTCCCTCTGGATAGCCTAGGATTCAAGTGTAAGGCAGTGATGGCTGATACATTAATGAACATAATGAGCCCTCCTTTGCTATTTAGATACAATCTGAATTTCAGCCAGAATATTCATTTTGACTGGCAAAGTGCAACATCTACAAGTCTAACTGAATTTCCTCACATTTCCTGCTGACTTTAAAGAGACTTAAAAACATGCAACCAACGAACTTTCTCCCTCTGGCCACATGCAGAGCTGCTCAGTGTAACTATTAGCATCCATTCCTTCCGCAAGCCATGATATTGCTCCATCTGACCTTAGTTTAGAAATGGTTAGTAACAGCAACAGAATCAGTAGGTGTCTCACTCAGTACATTATTTTCCCTTTCTCTCACAGAGAAAGAGACTCCTTGAATTCAGTCAGCTCTAGTAGACCTAACTTCACATCTCCTAGTGCACATGAGGCCGCTTACTAACTGGTATCACAATCTCTTTTTTTTAACTTCTGCAAGGAAATTTTCATGTCTTCAGGAAGTCTCTTTCACAAGAAGATAGCATTCTCACAGGAGCTGTGCTTGCTCTGGGTCTGCTGTTGAGTTTTTGGTGGGGTTGCATGGAACAGCAGAAGGAAGGGCCTGTGAAGGAGGAAGGTTGTAGGTCAGTCTGAACTTTGCACTCACTAGTTGCAAGACTCTTGAGCACATCACTTAACTTCTCTGCATTACATTTACTTCTCCACATGGGAATTTTAATAGCTACTATGCTCACTTCCAATTGCACAGTGCAAGGATGTGCCTATCCAAGCCACCCTAGAAGATGTAAAGTGTCATAAAACTCAAGTTATGATAATTACAAATATGCAATCGTATGTCCCTAAAAGACATTCTCTAGGTCAGTTGCATTTCCTTTATAACCCTCTCTCCCCCAAAACGTAGGATAGCTTCTGGCATGTTTGTTGGCCTGTGACTGGCAAGCAATTACAATGAGTAATTCCATTTTAGGAGAAGATAATAAAACGTGATATCATAACTACCCACACAGCCTCAAAAGTATTTATGTTTCCTCTAATAACCTGGTGCAATGCTGTTAATCCTGAGGAAGCTAGCCTGGCAGGTGCCTGGGAGCTGAATCTTCATATTCTCTCACTGTTTGCTGACTCTTCCACAGGGAAGCCTCCAAGATATTAAAATGCAATGGCTCTGTTCTATTTTTAATTACATTTAGTTTATTAGAGGAACAATCAGTTGCATATCAAATATTGGTAACTGACTTTTCTCCATTGCCTCAATGAGAGACTGGAACATCCATCATTCACAAAATGAGTCACAGGGAGCAAGCTCCTCACCAAGAGAAGTTAAAGCATAATTTAAAAGACTAAAGGAAATATGTCACTCCCAGAGGGACCCAATTCTTCATTGATAATTTCCCCTTCGATCCAGTTAACCTTTCTATTCTAAAACTCATCATCATAAACTCTATGTGAAGAAGTAGTGGGGTGTATCCCAGGATGGAAATTGCAAACTTCTTTATTTCATATTAAACTGAATCACCACGAAGAAGCCATAAATGTGCAACATACAATATTTCCTTTGGAAGGATTCTTTTGGTTGAAAGGTATCAACAAAAATAACTCTTGTGGTTCTGAAACAAAAATGGCTGCATTTCTTGGTTGGTCAAATCAATCCCCTTCCTTTCAATACACAGCATTACCAAAGCTGTAATTTCATGCATTATTATGTGCAAATGGAATTTAAGAATGCCTCCCATTTTGTGTATAAAAAGGTATATACCACAAAACAAGAACAATATATTTTTTCACATTTATCATAAGTTATTTCTGAATCTTGTTTGTGAACTGAGTTTATATTTGGGCAAGTGGCCATTATCATTAATCACCCAGAGCAGCCAGAATACAGCAGAGTGTGAAATGTAGAGTATCTTTACTCCTCCCTTTTAGTTTGAGAACAGCACTGTGTTATTGTTTCCAAACACTGGGTAGGACTATAGTGAGTTCAGATCCAAAGGGAACAAAATAGAATAAACTGGGGTTATTCCTCTAGTTAGTATTGTTTTTATTGCTTGTATTCTAATGTTCAGTTCTTGAACAGTTTTATTCATTTCCTTCAACTGTTTCCTTTTTTTTCTTGGCTTTCTTTTAGGGATTTATACATTTCTTCCAATTCTTTGTGGGTTTTTCCTGGCTTTCTTTAAGGGCTTTACTAATTTCCTCCAATAGTTTGTTCATGTTCTCCTCAATTTTTAAAAAGGGATTTATTCATTTCCTCTACTATCTTCATATGGTTGGTTCTAGTATCTTTTTCTTGTGCTTCAACTATGTTGGATTATTCAGGGCCTGCTGTGGTAGGATAGCTGGGCTCTGGTGGAGTCATACTGCCCTGGTTATTATTTATTTTGTTCTTATACTGGCATCTAGGTATCTGGATTTGTGTTGATTATAGGGCTAGGTGCTGATTTCTGGTTTGCCTTTTTTGGGTTGGTGTTCTGTTCCTTAATTTCTGTTTCCTCTCTGGATTTTCAGAGAATATGTTGGCTGTGTGTTGCCTTTTTTCTAGGTCTGCTAGCCTAATGTGCTCACAGGGAATGCTTGCTGATGTTGGAGGCTAGGGGAAGGGAAGGCCATGGAAGATCGTCTGCTGTAGCTATAGGGGCAACCCTGAGGATTGTATTGGGGAGAGCATAGAGAGTGCAGAAGGTCTACAAGCAACCTGCCTGGTTTTCTGGCAAGCACACCTGTGTCTAGCAGGGGGTATCTACCTGAGTTGGGGCCTGGGACACACCAATGAGTAGCTGAAGGAGAGGCTGTGGGAATGGCTTGTGGGATTCACAGGAGGCATCGACAGGGGGTAAGGGAAAATGTAGCTGGTGTTCTAGTTGCAGTGTTAGGGGCAACCCTGAAACTAGGGTCTGGGGAAAGAGAGAGAGTGCCAAAGGTCCATGGGCAGCCTACCTGTTCTTGCAGTAAATATTCTTAAAGGTAGGCACAGACCTCTGTCAGAATCTGTTCATTCTTCCCAAGAGTCAGTTATCAGCAACAATATGTTACCCTTCTTAGAGTATAAGGTTGAGACATACGTGTTCAGAGTTAGATATTTCATGTTTTATTGTTTTCTATTGGAGGAAAGTCAATAAGCCATATCCTGTTATTAGTAAATACCAAATGCTCAGGTAAATTTATTCCTCCAAGGATGAATTTCATTAAGTCAATTTAAGACCCTGTTTTTCTCTCCAACCATGGTAACCTACACAGACCTTATTTAGTAGTGATAACTAACTGTAACTCACTAGTGCTGTGGATATCGCTCTGCATAAATAAACACTGATTGGCCAGTAGCCAGACAGGAAGTATAGGCAAGACTAACAGAGAGGAGAATTGAGGGAACAGGAAGGCAGAGGGAGAGACTGCTGGAGCCGCCGCCAGGACAAGGAAGATGTAAGGTACCAATAAGCCACGAGCCATGTGGCAAAGTATAGATTAATAGAAATGGGCTAAATGTAAGAGTAAGAGCTAGATAATGATAGGCCTGAGCTAATGGCCAAGCAGTTTAAATAATATAAGCGTCTGTATGTTTATTTTATAAGTGGGCTAAGGTACTGCCAGGGCTTGGCGGGACCTGGAGAGAAAACTCCAGCTACACATTAGCCTTTTGGATTCCACAGAAAATGACATACTGCTATCTGGGAGAACCAGAGAACATGAGACCCATTTTCTGAAGTTCAGTCTTAGCATCCCATGATGTAACTGTTCCACTCACAAGAACATGCTAAGAGCAAAGAAAATCAAGAAGCAGGCAAATCCTGTTGTGTGTGGATGACTTTGAAAGTTTGAAATGGAAATAAGGTAAACAAATGATTTCAAACAAAAGAAAAGTGATGAAATGTTTACAGTATGAATGAAGCCTCTGAGGGAGATTTTTAAACATAGACAATAACAGGAAATTGAATAAAACAAAATTGAATTTCATTATACAAAATTCAATAAAGTGATAACATTAATTTTATAAAGCAAACACATGTAATAAAAACCTTACTTTTTTGAAAATGTGAAAACCACTGTGTGAACTCAGTTCTGTGCATGTACAGGTCTCCTAGTTATTATGTTAGAGAAATGCATGAAGCCAATGTTTACCTGACTATTGAATGGTAATATTTATGATGTGAATATAATATAAATTATGCACATTTTTTAGCAGTTTTGTTCCTATTTTTTCCTTTGTTAAAATTGTTCTTTATTATTCAAAGATTTAGCATATTCTATGCCTGAACATTCCACTTATTCTCCTAGATAAATGCATGTATGTTCAAACTCCCATGAGTACATACGCCATATGCATGCACATAAAATTGTTTGAACAGTGGCTGATGGGAAGTTTAGAAAGGAATGAGGAAAAAGACATACACATGTAAGATTGTAACAGTGTAACTTCTAAAAATATAGTATACCCTGCTTGCTGAAGAGGAGGCAGTGTGCTGGAAGCCCAGATGGGGTGGCAGTCCATGCTAAGTCTGGTTCTGAGAAGCCCTGATGGCCTCCGGGAAGGCCACCAGCTACACTTGCAGGGATGGAGTAGGATAAAGAAGAGAACAGAACTGAGGAAGAGAGTGACCATGTACCTGAACACAAACTCGCTTTAAGGAAAACTGTAGGGCCATTGAAGAACCTAAAATTAGGACGTACATCATTGTGATGTGTGGTACTAAAAGTTGATTTCCTATCTCCAGGTAAATTCTACAAAGGCAGACAGGTAGAGGTTTTACTCAGCCAGTTCTTGAGAGTCTGAGTCACTACTTTATAGAAATTAGGCCTTGATAGTTATCTATTGGATATGTGGAGATAACCTCATTTTACATTCATGTGCTAGCAGCTTAGACATGTGAGCTTAAAATATGTGAATATATAAATAGTTATATGTGTATATACAAATTACATATTTTACACAGAGAAGCAAGTACATAATACAGAACAATGAGATAACGTAGAGATGTTAACCTCCAGTTTATGTGATTACAAGTTTTTTTTCTTTCACATTTCCCCACAGGTGTAAGTTTTCTCTCTAAATAAATGGACTAATTAATTCCAAAAAATAAAATGTCACACAACTGTACCCCATTGAACACATGGTCATTTAAAAGAATTAAATAAAAACACATAAAGAGCTAGAGAAATCCCAGACCAGTCACAAATGTTCAAAGCCACTGAACAAGGCAAACCCTACACTAGCTCCATAAGTACAATTCTTTCGGATGGGTGGTCACTAAGTTTCTTATCAAAACTAAAGGTGGTGGAGAAAAAGAGCAAGTTATTGTTTTCCTTCCCTAAAGGGATAAATCAGTTACGCTCTTTCCCTGCATTCCACACAATGTGATTGACTATGACACTCATGGACACAGTTCTCTCTCTCTCTTTTTTTTTAAGTCTTGATAAAGTTTTGACTAAGAATAATTTTCTAACATTGCCTTGGAAACAATTTTATCTCCCTAAATAACACTGGGATGTTATTGCTGTGTTATTTTAATTTATTGATTCAAAATTGCTTCCTATTTTCTTTCTTCATAAGACTTTTCTTTGTGCATTGATCAAAGACTTCCTATAGGGAAGAACAAGGAGATCTCACAGAGAGCTACCATTTTAATGAAAAGGCCCTGTATTCCCCAGCCTCACTCGGCTTTGATATCTTTCACAAATGAGTTAAAGGGCAATAAAATGTCAAAAGAAAGGAGGACAAATATCTTCCAGGATTAATAGCTGTTTCGCCCAGACATGCATCAATTTTAGGAAGGCAAGGGGAGGATGCTCACTGAGCATGTCAGAGACACTAAGTAAACAGATTGCTTTCATCAGTTCTTATTACAAATCAGTAATTAAAATAGTGAACCAGCAAGCATTCATCCTAAAGATTTCTGTGCTTCCAGATCCTGAATTTCTTAGCTTAAAGTACTTTCTAGAAATTCCTAAGACCCTGCTGCTGATTTCTGTAAAAGAAGGCCATTGGCTACACATGTAAGAGTGGAATGGGATAAAGAAAGGGCTGTAAATCTACAAATGACTTCTGAAAGTGCTCAGCCTTAATACCTAAACAGGCTTCACTTGAGACATCTCTATAGTTAAGAATAATCATCACATATACCCAGTTAAAAGGAAACAAGCCAATCTCCCAGTTCTGAATTGCCTATTAGAAGTCTGTCTCTGTATACTTATCCATAAGAAAGTATATGCTGATTGCCTATTCTCAGTCAGGCACTGTGTCTGTAGTAGTGACAAGAACAGAGCTTGTGGTCTACTATTGTGTTCATCCCAGTGTCACAGGTGGAAAAAAAATAAACAAATGAAGAATCAAAACAATAGAGACTGGAGTTGGAGTCCTTTAAGACATGCACACAGAACCAACTCTAAGGTGCAAAGGAAAACAAGTTCACAGCTGAGCAATCAAGGTTGCTCTCAGAAGGCCTCACTGATTAAGAGGAGGGTGGGACCAGGTGATTGTCCAGAAAGAAAGCATTAGAAGCAAGAA
Source organism: Peromyscus eremicus (assembly GCF_949786415.1). Classification (NCBI taxonomy): domain Eukaryota; kingdom Metazoa; phylum Chordata; class Mammalia; order Rodentia; family Cricetidae; genus Peromyscus; species Peromyscus eremicus. The sequence continues at coordinate 43,752,454 of NC_081429.1, forward strand.
CATTTAAGAATGAACAAGTTGGGATAGAGCAATGAGTTAGAGGTTTTGAATGTGTACTGCTCTTGCGGAGGACCCTAGTTTGGTTCCCATAACTCATTTCATGTAACTCACAACCATCGATTCCTGCATTCATGTGTACACACCCTTCCACAAAAACAAATACATACATGTGTCTCAAAATACCTGTGAAGATTGAAGTCCTGGATCCTATCCCTGCAAATTAGAATTTTGGGATTTTAATGGAATGTCCTCCAAAGAGTCTCCTGTGTTCCAACTAAAAAAAAAAATGCTCTGAACCAAGACACAGTGTTGTTGGAAGACAATGAACTGGATTTCTCCGCTCTGGACCCTGAACTGTGTTGGATAATTCTGACTACCTGCATATACAGCCATGGCCTTATCCCAGGGAACAGAAACAAAATGTGTATCAGACCAGTAGGGTCAATTTATTTCACAGTTAAAGTAGAATTAGTCTTGCCTTGTTTTCTGTAATTTCTTAGAGTTCACTACTCTTAGAAGTTTTGTGTTCCAATATAAAAAGTTGTATCTTGTTTGGTAGCATGTTTATGTGATGTGGTAGATAGATGATGGACATGCTCTAGCTATTTAACAACATGTATTCAGTCACATGGATACTTCCTTAGGTCCATTTACAGGTTATTCCAATAACAATGACCCACAAGTTATTCAGAATTCAGTCTAAATCCCTTTTCTCTCCTTGTGCCTTAAATAGTCTTTTCACTGCCATGAATATAGGCATCATCAACATCTTACTGGTCAAAGATTCATAATAATTCTAAATCATATGTGAGCTCTGGACCCATGTATATAGCTGTCACTCAGAGTTTGTGCTTTAAGTGTCAGAGCAGTGTTTCCAAAAGTGAACTACAGAGTTTTATCTTTGAAAATTGTACTTGTTTCAATCTCTATACCCAATTATTTACCTCTTATTGTTTATATCATCAGGGTCTAGGCAGGAAAGGATGACACTCTTACGTGTTTAAAGCCAATAAAATCTAATGCAGGGAAATGGTTACACGAGGGATGAAAGAATTGAGACACTAAGCAGAAGTTGGTGAGGCAACACAAGGACTGTCAGTAGGCCAGGGGAGGACATGGTGTTATGGGGTCTTAGAGGCTAGTAGCATCTGGTAGAATCTGGAAGCATTACAAGCCAGTCTGGTGTGAACCAGTGCCACGGATGACAGGCTGCACCTGTGAGGGGTGCCCTGCCTTCCTTCAGCTTCCAGCTGGTGCCTGTGTGAGCAGAAGCCAGCTTCAGTGAGGAGACGTGGCCTCGAAGGCAGAACAAAAAAATGGTGAGAAGGAAGGAATCTAATGGCACAGCTCCAGATACAAACAAATATTCCTAAAACCTGCCTCTCATCTACATTCAAGGATTCTGTTACCCTCGCGGGTTTCCACCGTGTCCCATCCAACTCACAAACCACAAAAACACTGGGCTAATTTTTTCATCATGTAAATTGGGTGTGTTTCCGATGCAGTTGTCCATTTTCACTTTTCCCCATCTGCCTATTGTACATCAATGATTGCCTACTGCACTTCGGTAACAGACAGGGAAAGCACATTTACAATACTCTGATCCAGGCATATTCAATCCACCAGCCCACTCACCCAACTGTAGACCATGGAGCTCCCATTGAGCTTTCTGGAGATACCAAGCTTGTTTCATCTGTAAAGCTTTAGTTAACAGCTCTTGTATGGCAGCCTTCTTAGTCTTCAAAGCTAATGAAATGCTCTCAGCTCTGGTGGCCTGCCAAGGTAAGAGCTCTGAGGAGTACCTGTCTTCTAGCCTGGTGCTACCTTCAACATCTTTACTATTTGTTTATTATGTATTCTTTTCCTTGCTACTAAAATTAAATAGCACCATTATATAAAGAAACTAGACTGTCTCCTTTCAACTGTGTACTCAGAATTAAGCAGAGCATTGAGTACATTAAAACCATTCAAAGCACGGTTATTGAATAAATGAATTAATCCAGACTGGATATCAAAGGTAACTGGGAATTAATATTTTAACTTATAAAAATAAAGTACAAACATAAACATGACATAAAAACTAAAATCCACACAAATGTCTACTATTTTTATTTTTAAATAATAGCGATTATAGGACATGAAGTTAAGGGTTAAATATATTACTAAGTATATCATAAATACTATCAAAGGTAAAGCATCCTAGTTTTTTTATAAATAGAAGTATACCCAGGGCTTGTTAAATTGCAGATTCTGATTGAGTAGGTCTGGAGGGGGCACCTGATATTCTGCGTTTTTAACACACTTCTTGATGATTCCAAAGGATCACCTTTCTGAGTGGCTAGAGAGCTCTCCAGTTGATGAATTGGTTTTTCAGCTCTGCTTTCTAGTGTCCACAACTTTTAGCTCATCTGCATTCTCAGCCAAAGTAGAAAGAAACTACAAAATCAATACCAGGCCATGTTCAATTAGTCTAATCAGTCTCTTGACAACATTTTTTCACTGGAAAGGATGGTCTCAACCTCTGTTTACTCTACTCCAGCATTTTCTAAGAGATTTTGTAGTTCAAATTTTCATCATTAGAGCATTAACTAACTTGTGTTTGAGGACTAACAGTTAATGCACAAATCAATAAAAGTAACTGTCATTTGTATGGTACTTTATACCTTACAAAGAACTTCTAGTATGATATTGTGTTCCGTTCTCACAGCAATCTGACCTGTAGCAATTGACGTAAAATCTTTGGTCAAATACTTTAAAGGAGGATGTTGATGCACAGAAATTGTAAAGGCAGCAACAATCAGGAATCGTTGAAAACTTTATGTTCACCCATCACTTTCATGTATATTAGCCAATTTTATTTGCACAATGATCATCAAAAATAGATATTTGTATGTGGTTAATGGTCCTATGTAGCTGTGGTATTGGTATCCCAAGTTCTATTCATATCAGTTCTGTTGTATATCTGTCTTATTGATTACTCAAAAATATACTTTGATTTAAATCACTGCACTATGATTCAGTTCCTGAGAGAGTTCAGACTTGAAGATTTTACCTGCAAATTTGGAGAAACAATAAATTCTATCAAAGGGTGTCTTAGTTAAGGTTACCATTACTATGATGAAACACCAGGACAAATGACACTTGGGAAGGAAAGGGTTTATTTGGCTTACACTTCCACAATACAGTTCATCATCAAAGGAAGTCAGGACAGGAATTCGAACATGGCAGGAACCTGGAGGCAGGAGCTGATACAGAGGCCATGGAAGAATACTGCTTACTTGCTTGATCCAAATACACAGCTTGCTCAGCCTGCTTTCTTATAGAACTCAATACTATTAGCCCAGGGATGGTATCACTCACAATGGACTGGGCCCTCCCCTGTCAATCATTAACTAAGAAAATACCCTACAGACTTGCCTACAGCCCAATCTTTTGGAGACATTTTTTTTAATTGAGGTTCCCTCCTCTCAAATGAATTTACCCTGTGTCAAGTTGACATAAAACTAGCCAGAAAAGAGTGAGTCATACCATTCCCTAGGCTTAAAAAAAGGTGACAACCCTCTACTCTCTTGGAAGTAAGAATCATTTTTTTTTTTTTTTTTTGGTTTTTTGAGACAGGGTTTCTCTGTGTAGCTTTGCGCCTTTCCTGGATCTCGCTCTGTAGATCAGGCTGGCCTCGAACTCACAAAGATCCACCTGCCTCTGCCTCCCAAGTGCTGGAATTAAAGGCATGTGCCACCACCGCCCGGCGGAAGTAAGAATCTTACGGAACCAACTTATGACTCTGTGTCTGTGATTTTCACATGTGCATACACACACGCACATGCTTCTCTACAAATTTTAGGGGTTGACTTATCTACATGAAGAGACAGGGAAAGTATGATGTCATGCTCATAGCACATCCTTCTATACAGCAGGGGTAAGTTATTAAAGCTATTGTTCTCATTTCTTGTCCTTGATAAGTCATGTGCAGGAGAATAAAGCATTCTCCATTATGCATTACTGTGCCTATGCTTGAGTACTGATTTTCCTCTAGAAGTTTGGGGTCTCCTATTACTGAAAATTTTAAGGCTCTGAGCTCAGTGTTGTAGAATACACTGAAATCTTCTCAGAAAGGAAGCAAGGTTTCTACCCTAAGCTCCTTATCTCCCTGTAGGTGAGCATTACTTTTATTAGAAGATGGGGAGGATACCATGCTAGGAGACTCATTTGTAGTTACTATCCAAGCCTATTTTATCACTGAAATCTTTTCAGACACTTACATATATTTCTCAGTTGATTTAGTACTTAGAATAAAATATGTTTTTTTTTAAGAGAAAACCCAATGTCTACTTTAAGAGGTCTTAAGCAAACCAATGCTACATGGATTGCATAATATATGATGTGCTGGTCTTATGGTGTTGATGGCACTGTTATTGCTCAGGTTCACATCTTACCTGGCTCACTTTAATAAGAACAGTAAACTTCTCTATCAGTATAAACAGGTAAAAAGGAACAAAATATGAAAACCTGAAACTATATGAGAGGTTCCTCTTCATTGAAGATGTGACTGACAATTCTTTATTTTAGTTTAACAAATCAAAAGAAAAAAGTCTGGCTACTAACTTTAGTTCTGTTCAGCAATTTAGGATACAGAAGCCCAAACAAGCAATTTGCTCAAGGACACACTCTTGATAAGTTTCAAAGCTAAATAAGACTTAAAGGAATGATGTTTTTATTTCTATGGTATTTTCCCATTATGCTTCTCTGCCTTACTCTTTATTGATACACACTGTAACTAGAATATAATACACAAAATGAAATTGTACCTACTCCTCAGTTATATGCTTTGCGTTCTCAGTATTAAAAAAAGTATGTACGAATGCCATGATATTTTTTATTATGTATTTACTTTTTTTGTATATTATTTTCTTTTTAACATTTGTTTTTATTTTTTTTTACAAGGTGTATGTGTTTGCCTGTGTGTGCATATGTAATGATGGAGGCCATTGGTGAGTGCAGAATCCCCTAGAGCTGAAGTTATAAGCAGTGGTGAACAGCTTGTGTGAATGGTGGGAACTGAACTCATCTCCTCTAGAAGAACAATGCACACTCTTAACCACCGAGCTATCCCTCTCTCCAGTCTTTATTTTTTTTTTAATTAGTATTTGTTAATTGTATCAACTCATGGGTTTCATTACAGTCCTTTCATACATGTACGATGATCATATTGTGACCTTAGTAGCCACACTTGCCCCACTTCTCTTTACTGGTTCCATTCTTATCCGCCACAGACACTGTCAGGAGCATGTTACGTCAGAAACATGCCCATGACTTTACACAATGTCAGAGTTTATTGAATACAAATAATAAAAATGAACTCACAGGCTCCACTGATTTCGTTTGGTTGTAAATCACCAAGTAATCCTGATTTCATCTAATACTGTGGCCGTGTAAGATAACCCTTGATATGAAGGTTGTTATAGGTTTTTAAATTCTAATCTTAATTACGAATATTCATTCTCAAACCACAGATTCTTGACGTGGTAGTCCATGCACACCTGGGAGAGGGGTGTTTACAAAAGGGTTAAAGAAACACTTTTCTTGACTTTTTATTTTGTTATTTTGTATTTCATAGACATGGGTAAAGGAATGTAAAATCTGCCTTATTGAGACTTCACTTACATGCTTAATTTTTTTACAGAGAAGCTGCACTGGGGCAGAGAAGCAAACACTTCATACAGAGCCAGGAAACTTCACTCGAGAGGATCAGCTAACAAGGGTTATAGACCCCGAGGCAGGCAGAACTTCCCAAGTTCCTCAAGGCTCAGCTGGAGTGTTTAAATCACATAAGTCTTGTAAGCTGGAAGGCCTGATTTTCCTGGGTGTCCGTGTGCTCCTGGTTTATGTCTACAAGCTCACGGGTGATAATGCTGTACTTAATGCGAATGAGTTAGTTATTGAGTCTGCCTCTTACTCTTCATTTTGGAAAGGAACTGGAAATTCATTTGCAAAGGCAAAATGTATCATCATTTCCACCTCTGGATTTGGAGATAGAGCCAAGTGCCCTTTTAGATAATGGAATCACTCAGGGACATACAACAGGGAGTAATGAAGAGCAGGATGCAGCCTGACCTGACAACCAGCCATCTACCTACCTTCTCAATTTTCTTGACTTTTTATTTTGTTATTTTGTATTTCATAGACATGGGTAAAGGAATGTAAAATCTGCCTTATTGAGACTTCACTTACATGCTTAATTTTTTTATGCTTTTTAATGCTTTTGTCAATCACAGACTTAAATGCTTAGTGTAATAATTCATATATGTATTGGTTTGTATTTATTATTTCCATCTTGAATGAGAAACTTGGAAATAAAAAATAGTAGTAAGGATCATAATATTGGCTCAAGCACAGAAAAAATAAATCGATAAATTTATGGAATATCCCCAGATATGATGGCTATTTACTTACCAGAATAAAACAACAACATAAAAGAAAGCCATTAGTGAGATGACCTCGGGCCATTTGTTTAATAGTGTCAAATGCATCTAGAGAAGTGTCCGAATATTTAACTTTGGGCAAGAAAATTCCTACAAAATAACAAATAGTTATCCAATTAAGTTATTTTGCTTTTTAATAAAATATATATACTTTAACTTTTTCTTTTTATTAATTAAATTTTTTCATGTATTTTACATCCCTACTGCAGTTTCCCTTCTCATCTCTCCTCACCTTCCCTCCCCCCACCTCTCCTCTGCACCCCGACCCACTCCTCCTCTGTTTCTGTTCAGAAAGGAACAGGCCTCTCATGAGTATCAACAGAGCATGGCATATCAAATTGAGGTAGGACTAAGCTCCTCCCTCTATGTTAAGGCTGGGAAAGGCAACCCAGTAAAAATCAGAAATACTTTAAAAGAACGTAGGCTAAATATATTTCCCCATTAAGGTATAGATTAAGGAAAGAGGGGAGTTACAAACACAAGAGAGAGTAAAGGAAATTGTGAATAAAATTCATAACAAACATACATGAAGATGTCATAACAAAATCCATTGTTTTGTAGAATGAATGCAGGCTTTCCAGAATTTAACTCTCCAGAGTTTAAAGGATCTGCTGGAAATGATACACAATACTTATTCTGTTTACTAAAGCAATTCAGCCAGCGTTTCATAATTAATTTCACAGACACTCTACATTTGTGAAATGTATAAATGAATCTTGAAAGCAAGCCAGCAAGATTCATGAAAAACCATGTATTTTGGAATAAGAGCTACAAAAGGATGTGTAAAGCATGTACTTCATATTTACATACAACCTTTAACTTCACCGAGAGTGTTTAAGAGGAATAAGACTGAGTTAGTTAAAACTGGAAAACAGTGTACCATTTTGATACCTTGCCAAGGTGATCACAGCCTCAGAACTCTCCAGCATTTAAAGCATACTGAAAATGAAACACAATACTTACTCTGTTTTACTAAAGCAATTCAGCCAGTGTTTTGTGATTAATTTCATGGACATTCTATTTAGCTCTTCATTTTATTCAAATTGATACATGAACATGGAGTGCTTACAGGATTAGTAAAAAATGAACAAGGCACAATGCTGGTTCCAAGGGGAATTCATGTTTCAAAATGAGTTGGACTCTGTGATTCTTAGCTTTTATTATGGTATATAGGAGACGTAATCAAGAAAAGGCTTCAAGGCAGCATGGCATGGAAGGGAAACAAAGAGGTATCAAATTTCATATGAATACAGGTATGTGTGTGTGTGATGAGGGAATGTCTGCATGCTGCAAATATGTGTTGCTCTGATTGGTTGATAAATAAAGCCGTTTGGCCTATGGCAAGGCAGCTTCAAGAAGGCAGGAAATTCAAAGAGAGAGACGAAGAAGTCAGAGAGAGATGCAGGCGAGCAGCCCAAGGAGCAACATGTAATGAGACGCAGGTAAAGCCACGGAATATGTGGTGACACATAGATTAATAGTTGTGGGCTAATTTAAGATATAAGAGCTAGCTAGCAAAAGGCTTGAGCCATGGCCATGCAGTTATAATTAATATAAGGCTCTGTATGTTTACCTGGGGGACGTGAGTAGGAGAGCTTTGTCCCGACCACTAGCAGGCTGGGACACAGAAAAACTTTCAGTTACATGTGTATGTGTGTGTGTTGTACACATGTGCATACATGTGTGAATGAAGGTGCATAAACCTATGTGCCCATGGGGGCCTCAGAGTGACAGAGTGTCCTCCCCCACTCTTCCCACATCACTCTCTCCTAATTTTTCACACAGGTTCTCTTCACTCAATCTGAAGTATGTTATTTCAGCCTAGCTGACTGTGAGCTCCAGCAATCATCCTGCCTCAGCCTCCCCAGTGCTCGAATTAGGAACATGAGGACTTGAGTAGATTCCCATCACACACCCAAAAGCCCGCCACGTGGCACACTCTTGACATGCCAGCACTGGTAATGTGGAGACAGGTGGATCCCTGGGCCTTGATAGAAAACTAGTCTAGCTGAATCTCTGTCTTCTAGTCTCAGTGACAGAACCAGTCTCAAAAATTAAGGTGGGGAATGATAGAGAATATATCCACGTTGACCTCTGCCTTCCATATATATGCATACATAAGTTCACCCCTGCACAATTGAACACGCACACCTGCACTTACATATACATACAAAAAAATTTAAAAAAGTTGTTTCTATTCCAAATGTCACAAAGTAGGTACTACCAAAGTGTTAAAATAACTTTAGAAAAGGTAGAAACATAAACAGAGGGAAGAGAGAACTGTTAATCACAGGAGATGGCCTAGGAAATAGAGCAGAAAAGCTTTGTCAGGAAGCCATGAAGCGAGGTCACGTGCTAGCCTCTGTGCAAGCAGTTTCATTAAAACATGCTAGATCTGGAAAACTGCGAGGAAATAGCTATTTTTAGGGCACAAAGAGGATATTCTTGGATCCTATAAAATGGTGTGAATGCAGTGGGGTTCAGTGGGAAAATTCATTACACAGAAAACAAATGACAAGAAAAGTCGGAGAAAATGCTTTTCTCATTCAAGGGAGAAAATAAATGAAAGGGAAATAAAAGAGGAAATTCTCATTTCTCATGACTTGACTGTTGTTATTCAATAGAATAAATGTAAATATAAAGAATGATATACATTCCCTATGTCTTCCTCTTCAAAACAAAAATCTTAATATATCATTTAAGATGTCAAAGTGGGAAATGCTACTTTAAAAACATGAACTGTATTAAAAAAAATGACTCATGAATAAGACTAAACTTGATTGGGAAGAGAGTTTTAAAATAAAATATATTAACTCAAGAAGTTAATTTGAATGATGTTTGTAATAGGGAAATTATGTTACATATTCAAGGTATGTTATGTAGGCATTATGACTTTACTTGTTAAAAAGAAAAATTTGTAGAAGTAATTTCCTTTCTGCCTGGCTTCTTCTTCTAATAATAGGTCTGTGAGAAAAGTGAGATGCTGTATAGAAACTCAAGACTGTTGAGAGGCATCATATAACAGTGCCATGAGCTAGGTAGGACCAAAGAATCAGGTTTTCTGAAAAAAGAAAAACAGAGTGAACCAAATCTAGTACTAGAGATGGTTTGTCTTCATGTGTGACAAGTGATATAAACCACAAAGCTAAAAGAATGAGCAGAGATGTGTAGCTGAAATACTGGAAATCTGAGGCAACATTTCTACAGTGTTAAAGAGATAAAGACACAAAACTAAAATTTGCAGCTCCTAAAAGAGACCAGGATAGTCCCAAGATACTGAACTGGAAAGAAATTCCAAGATGCAAACCCACAACTCTGAGGGTAAGAAAATAATAAGAGCTTTCACAACCCCAAAGATCAAGGACATTCTCCAGACTTCGAGTCAGAATCCTGGATGGAAGAGCACACCAGTCAGGACCTCCTGCCACCTGTAAAATCTCCAAACAGTGCCTGGAAATAAGTGGAATTACGAGGCATGCCAAGAGGATGAGGAGAAATAGCCAAAACCAAGAGAAAAACAAAAAACTGATTTAGATGTCAGAAAATTAAGTATGATTATCAGTTTCAGTAAAGTAGGTTTGTATAATTTCACCAGAATAGGAATCTATAAAAATACTACATAATTATTAATAACTGAACTACATGGATGTGTAGAATATGTGTGTGTTTGTGTGTATTAAATGTGTATGGTATGTATAAAAGTTTAAAAATTAAATGGATCATGAAAGAGCAGATCACCCACTCCAGAAGTGATCGCATCCCACCCCACCCCCCAGGGAACTTTGAATCAATTACTTTAAAAATAAAAAAAAAATAGTTGTGATTCAAAACAGCTTAAGATAGACTTTTTTGACAGTTAGGAAATTAAATTATTCTTAGCAAAAATGGGAAGGGAGAAATCTTCAGTTCACAAAATTAGAATTCAACACCAAAATGCAAAGGGGGAAATCTCCAGTTCATTAAAAGCAAGCAATAAATGTCTAAATCACCAACAATCAAACAGAAGATTAGAATGAAAATGTATTTTCAAACATCCAAGTAGTATACAACATGTCAGTCAAAATTTGTGGGGCTAAACTAAAACCATCCTTCATGAAAATCTGAAGATTTATTTAAAAATTTAAAAATCAACACAATAGTTTTTTATCAACTATTACATGAGGCTAAAAAATGAACAATTTAAACTGAGAAGAGGTTCAAAAAATTGAGAAACGAAGCATGTATTGGAAAACATAACTTAGCAAAATTGCCCAAATAAGTAAATATTATCCAAAATGTTAAAGTAAGGGCTACCCTACAAATCATTTCCAGTAAGAGAATCTATTCTGTGGTAACACTGCGTTCACATAATAAGAAAAGAGTGAGTTTGGTGGCAGTGTATCTTATGAAATCATTGTACTACTTATTCAGAAAACTTGACATGAATAATACAAGAGAGGAAAAGAATGTCCCAGTCACTTTCATGAGCACAAATATAGTATTTCAAAACCAACTTCTCAGCAAACAAAATGTTAGCAGTACATAACAATGTCATGAGACATCTCCCAATGCAAGGTTGGTTTGTCAGTATAAAATAAATTGGTAAACATCATAACATTAGCAGAATTATGGAAAAAACATATGATGATTCCAATAAATTTAGGAAAAGTATTCGATAAAAATCAAATATCTGTTCAAGAAAATGACAGAGAAAATTTTATAAAGTGGATCTTCCTCACAATGACAAAGTATGCCCATAAAATAATGAGTTTTGTCTGGAGCAAAACTCATTATCTGATAAACTGTTGAAAACTTTCCTTCTGCCATCAGTAGAGAGACAGTAACTTCCTTGTAGTCAATTCAATACTATGACTATGAAATTCAGACAGTGCAACAGTCTGTGGAAGGACACAGCATAGGATCAGAGAAACTAAGGTCTCCAAAGCAATAAAATTCTTATTATGTGCAAATCTGCATATGACATGATTTTATATATAGTAAACCCCAAATTACATACAAAGAATCAACTATAATTGATGAGTGGATTTCCCAAGTTTGTTGCAGAAAACATTCAACATAAAAACACTAATATCAATTGTACTTATGGGTTCAGTTTAAAAGTGTAACAGTAAATGGTACAGTCTAGTAAGCAACAAAAACAGACTCAATAATAAATCCAGAGGCGGACAAAAATCACACTGGCAACCACAGATCTGTACCAACAAAAAAGGAAGCTGTTAAAAAGAGAACAAATGATGACATAGTTAATGTTCATGATTGTAAAACCTCAATCTTGTAAAGGTGCCAATTTTGTACAAATGAGTATTATTTATCCAAACATAGCAAGCTACTCTGATGAAAAATGTTTCATAAGCCAAAATAAGAAATCTAATTTTGAAAGTCAATGTTTAATGGCTTACACAACCACTGATCAAGGTGACAAACTAAATAAGATAAGGAAAAATGTAGCCCCAAACTGGAGTCCCTTCAAACTGGAAGTAGTTTGTGGAGCACTATCTGGCTGAGTTGTTGTAGAAATGGAAGATTCATAATCTATCAGCCTGTATAAGATTCCCCTGAGAATTTTAAGAGCAGTTTTTAGGAACATAAGGTACCATTGAGGTAAACACCAAATTCATCCCCCTGAAATAAAGAGTGATATTTAATAATTCTAGTTCTAATACAAAGTTAGAGAAATGTATATGGCATCATGAAGAAGGGAGCATGAATCAGAGACAGTCAGAACCACTTAGAACATAGGACATTTCTAGAAAATTACTTTCAGACAAACTTGGCACTGATACCTTAAGAGCTGAGCAATCAGAGGGAGAATGAAAGGAAAGCCACCAACCAGAAGCCACAGGTTGTTCTCTTGGTGGGAGCCTGGAGCATGTTAAAGAGGATGGCCAAGGAGATATGCTAGGTGCAACGCTGGAATGCAAATTATGCCTTTTTGACCCAGTGTTACACAGCTCCCAGGTCCATCTGTACTTCATTTTCAGTTGGGGTTCATGTGGAAAGGGAAAAGCAGACTTCCAAGAAACAACTCATCCTTTCATCTCTTTGGAAGCCCAACTCATTGAAACAGACATGTTAGATGTTGCTGAGGAAAGAAAGAAGCGAAAGGGGAGGCAGAGTCCTGAGGAAGTCATACAAAATCCAGCAAGAGTGTACTTGGTTCATAACAACAACGGAGCTGAAACCTCACAAGGACCCTTCAACTACACAGTGCACTATATCTGAGTATCTTGGCTACTACTATATTGCTAATATGAGATCTGTAGCTCCAACTGTGGAAATGCTGAGATCATTGAGTACAAAGGAAAGCACTGTTTGCTGCTGGAAGCCCTGGCGGGGGTTGGAGGGAGTGCTGCAGCCAAACACTTACCAGCACCCAAGGCACAAGCATCTATCTCCCTATCAGGCACTGGCCCTGTCTAGTACACATGGATAGCAGTCATGGATAACCAGACCCTCCAAGGATGGCACTCCAGCTGAAACCTAGCCAGGAGCATGTGTCTTACAAATATATGATGCCTTTTATTATATGGAAAAAAGAGAAATGTGCCCAAATAAACATTTTACTATTTGAAATAAACTTTAACTCCAGTCTGTATGTATCTTGTGGTTTATTATACAGGTGACTAAAGCCTAAATGCATAATACTCTTTGGTAAAAAGAGGCTCTATTTTCTAAAGCAACACACACACACACACACACACACACACACACACACACACACACACACACACAAAACCTGCCAGAAATGCCCTGAGTTGTAGAGACACAGCTCAGTCTTTAGCCAGTAAATTTGGGACCCTGGGAACCAACAGAGCAGTGCTGTATTGCTGCCCATAGTATGGATCTTGGGTCAGTTGTAACATCATGTAGAATCTAAGCCCTATTTACTCTTATGCCACTATAAACAATGAAGTTTGCTAAGTATCTGTTAAAAACCAAAACAAGAATTTCTTCTATTTAAAGAAGCTTGAATTATCCGTGATGTCACCACCTGTTTCAGTTTGGTTTGAAAAATGTAACTTGGTTTCTCCAAAGCTGTCTTCTTACAGAAAACAACCAGGAAGAATCTGACTCATCAGGGTGGAGCATGACCATGAACTCTATACTGCTGCAGAGCATCCAAACCTTGCCTAAGCTTCAAGGACATGGACTGTGAGCAACAGGATGTATTTTACTTATATATTAGCAACAGGAAAGTGGCTCTGTTCCGCAAATTATGAATATTGCTCTAAAGGGGTAACAGTATAAAGAATTCTTAACCGCTGCAAGCATGATCACTCCATCTGTGACATGTAAAGACCTGTTTTGTCAAAGATACCTTTTCTCTTGAAATTTTGAAAGAGTGATACACAAGTCTGTGAATACTAGGATTAATGAGAAACCTTTATAAAAATCTTGATAATCTATAAGAATAAACAAAGTAGTTTATGTAACCCTAAGTAATCAACAGATGAATGGTTTCACATATTGCTTTTAGTATATTTTGATCTTAGAAACAGAAAGAGTAGCACTTGTTCTAGGCAAAAGAAAAAACAGAAGAGAAAAAAAGAATCACACCAAAGAAGCTGCTAAATTAACTGGGTTATTTAAGGCATGCAGAGACCGTCTGTGGGAAATAAACTGTATTCTTCAGCAAACCAGGAAAATAACCCAAAATTATTTTATCTTGATTCTAAATGCATATTCACATATCAAATTTTCAGCAGATTTCCTAGAATACTTTCATATTATATTTTTTTTGCCAAACAATCCATATTATTATACAATTGTTTTGAGATTATAGAAAAAAATCCTTTCATTTTGCCAGGGATGGATTTATGTTTGGCATTTGAATTTGGGACATCTAAAAATACAAAACTTCAAAGACTCTCACAAGCCTCAGTCATAGATTCTATTGTATCTGATTCCTCTATTTCATCCAAAGCTTCCTTTGGCATCATTATTTCCTGCCTAAATCCAGATAACTGTGTACTAATTTGCCAGTTTATCTGCAGTCATCTCATGCCTCATATATCTGCCCTATTTATGTTTACCACAGGAACTCTCAATTCTGATTGTTGCCATTTTCTTATAAAATAAATTAATGTACACAATATTATTTTTAAATTATTTTCTTTACTTTTGAGAATTTCATATATGCATACAGTGAAATATGATTAAACCTATCCCCTGATTTGCCCCCTCTAACCCTGCAAATCCCTCTAAAATGCTCCCTCCCAACTTCATGTCTTGGGTTTTTTTTTATTTGTTTTTGACAACTTACTATGTCTACTTCGTGCTGGCTATATGTCTATAAATAGATATGGGTCCACCAGCTGGAGCATCAGAAACCTAACACCGGCCCCATGCTCAATAAAGAATGATGCTCCTTCCCTGAGCAGCTATCTACTGGCAATAGTTATTCAGTGTGGACTTGGAGGCTCAGAGAACACAGAAGAAAAGGCAGTAGAAAGAATGTAAGAGCTGGAGAATGGGAAGAGTCTGTGAGATGCTGTTTTCTGGACCTAACTCGGCTGTCACAAACATTCTCTCATATCATCCATTAGAACCTGCACAAGACCTACACAAGATTAAGTCAGTCAAATCCATTACAGATAGAGTAAATGTTATATTTGGTTTAAGGATATTTAGTTGTACTTTTGCTTTATTTGTTTAGCTGGTTATTTATTTGGGTTAAGGCTTATATGAGCCCAGCTAGCCTCAAACTTTCAGCCATCCTTCTCCCTCAGTCTCCTAGATACTTGTTAAATTTCTGTCAATCCTTATTAATTTAGTTGGCCTCCCAGCCACAACTATAGTTAACATTATTAAGAGTAAATATTTATTTACTACTTACTCCGTGTCTAATTTCGCTTGTGCCATGGTTAATTTTGATAACCAACTTGATTGAAGTCTGCATTAATAAATAACTAGACTGTTTCTTGCCTTCCTCCTTGTGTCTCTTAGAAGTCTCGGAAGCTAAACCCATAAAGTCTTACCACCATGACTGCCACAATGTAAAACAAGCAAGGATGATACCAATGAACACAACAAACTGGATGGAGAATAACCCATTTGGCCTCAAACCAACACAAAGAACTATAGGCAACAGAGTTAAGTTAGGAATTGAAGAGGCGGTCTTCCTTAGGGAAGAGCACAACAATTTGTTGTCCAGTGCCAAGCAGTCATCCCTGAAAACATATATACAGATATCACTATACAGCTGAATAGGTTATATTTAGGAATATATATATATATATATATATATATATATATATATATATATATATATATATGCAATAACAATTAGTAAGAATAAATAAAAGGCCACAGATTTGAAGGAGTGCAGGGAGGAGTTTATGGGAGGTTTGTAGAGAGAAAACAGAAGGGAGAAATGTTGTACTTAAATTAAATTATAATTTCATAAAAAGAAAAAAATACTTTGAGCATTGACAAGGCTCACCTCTATGTCTGAGAATGTTTCTAGAAAAGATTGAGAGTGGACTTACCCTCTTGAGTGTCAACGATTCCACAGAATGGACTCATAGAGTGAATAAAAAGAGAAAAGGGAGAAAGACAGCTGATGTTTCACATTCTTTCTCTGCTTTTGATATACCCAGATATAACGAGCATACTCCTCTGCCAAGAACAGAAACTTGTCTGGTCATCGTAAGCTAAAATCAGCCTTTTCTTCCTTGCATTCCTTCACGAAGTCCACAGCAATGAAAAGACTAACACAGGGAGTTGTTTAACATGCTTTATCCCATACAATGCTTCCTGGAGTGGGTCTTTCTCGGGAACCACTGAAAACAGACAATACAAAACATATACTGAAGAAGGTAGATCTCCCGTTCTCCTGGTCTTCATGGAGCAGTTCCTGCCCATCATCTTGATATATAAACAAGAAATAAACTAATTTCAGCCTTTACATTTTTGCCTATGTTAATTATAGAGCTTATCGTACCCTAATTAAAATGAATACAAGCTATTTATTATTTTTTTATTATCTATGATGTAATTATACTTGGAGATAGTAGAGCTGGCATTGTAACAGGACCTCAGTCCTCAGTAAGTCTCCAGACTTTATCACAACTGACTCTATGATGGAAGTACCATAAAACTCAGTGCATAGACAGCATCACCAGCCCAAAAAAAAAAAAAAACCTAATCCATCAAAGTCCATCGTTCTTGGAAATTCTCTAAATATACTGATTTGCTTTATGGCTACTGGAGTTCTGCTTCTGGCTAACTGTTCGTCAAGCCAGGACATGTTTTATTGTGCTGAAAAAGGTTCTAGGGTATACTGGGATCCCAAACACCCAATGTAGTCCCTAGTTGGCTAATAAAGACTTTCTATTGTATTAAACCTGTGTCCAAGTAGTCTTCGCTATTGGATACCCCAAAACAATATGGAACCCAGACAGTTTAAGTTGAAGTCATTGTTCTTAAGAAGCAGACTATAATGCCTCTAAGTTCCTCCAAGAGCCTGAACTTACATAGTATTCATAGCTCTATACCACTCTATCTCAATTACATGCCATCTTTTCTGTCTTTCGAGCTCCTCAGTCCAGTGTCTTCTTTCTAGAGGACCCTTTGGCATGGATGTTCTTCTAGTATATCAAGGTTCTCCTCATATGTCACTGCCTTTGTGACTGACCTGCCATATCACTGAAAGTCTCACTCCTGCCTAGCCAGCTTTCTAATATTTTAGTCTGTATACATCATTACGTGATAATATCCCTGGCTTATTATCTTCTTCAACCCATCATTATCTCCCAGTTCAAAATTCTTTCTCTGGTGAATGTGCTCAGTTACTCTCACCTTAGATATTTCCGCTCCTCTTGATGACAGAGCTACTACCCTTTTGGTCAAGAGGCATGTGCTCAGTACCCTAGCAATAAAGACATTAGAGTCACACTAATCTTCTAAGCAAGTTTTGCTTTTCTTTTTCTGTTCTTTGAATGTTTTCCCAGCTCCTTGCATCTGAAGGTTGCTAAGTGATAGAGCTCCAACTGATGACAAATAAGAGGAAGGTAGACAATGAAGAATGAGTTTTCCTAAGGAAGATTTTCCACTTTGTAAAATGAGACGGTCTGAGATCTGTCTACCCTTTTCTGCTTTAGGGACAGCTATGTATGATATATGTAGTCACAGAAGATTCATGAAACTTCTATGTGGCCAGCATGAGTACAAAAATCTATGATTCTACTAGGTAGGGTAGCACACATCAATGATTCTAACTCTTGGGGATAATGAGGCCAACTGGTTGGTCCTATAGTTCAGTGCTAGTCTGGGCTTATCCAAAGACCAGGCCTCCAGTAAACAAAGCCAAATCTATGATTCTGTGAAAATAGGACAGAAATATATAAGGAACTTAACACTTCATATTATTGAGTTTCTATAACAATGCTGAGACTTCCAGTGTTTAAAAAAAAAAGAAAAGAAAAGAAAAAGTTGAAAGTCTATTAGCCATTGTGTCAAAGCTAGTATTAGAACTGTACCTGAAACAGTGTCTGACAGCACTTACTACAAGGACCATTAGTAAGTATTTCACTTCCCTGTCTGTTAAATTCAAGGTCAAATTATACTCCCTCAACTATGTTATAGTTAATGACATCGATTAGCAAAATGTGAGCAGAAATTGGAAGGTGGAATTTTTAAGTATTATCTACTCTTAAGGGTGCTTTCCTTGACATGAATAAATGTGTGCAGATTGAACCCATTAGTCTGAACACCTCATAACTATGAGAAACCCAGCTTCTATACTGACAAGCTAGAAGTAAGCCTTGGGCTTACTAAGTCATGGAGATTTTGCATTTGTTTTTAGTAACATATTTCAACCTACCTGACTCATGCCGATATAACAAAATCAGTCATGGCAGTGTGGTCTCACATGCTTCCCTTCTCCAGAATCTGCCATATTGACTTCATTAAAAATGAAAAGCATTAAAACAAAGGGCCCATGGGAACAACGTATAAACATATTTTTCAGCTGTTGGGCATGGTGGCACACACCTATAGTCCTAACCTCTGAACATGAATTAGCCTTATCTTTGAAGTGCCAGTGCCCTGAGAGTGTCAGGTATAAGGTTTATAGATACATAAAGACATCCACAACCAGAACGTTTTATCATATAAAACATTGCATAAAATCTTTCAGCAGTCCCCTAGATCATGCTACCAAATTTGATGACCAAAGCATCACTCACAAATCTGTTATAAGTAATTTATAAGCACTAAACCCAGAGTTGAAAGAAATGAATAAAGAAGACATCGTGATATATGAGAGGCTACATGTTCTCTTCAGAGCAAAGAAAGCACCCAGCTAAAAATGGCTGTTAGGCCATAGATCAGTTTCCAGAATGACAACACTGAAAAATGTTATTTTTAGCAATACTACCATTTAGAAATGGCATTCTTATATGCCTGGTTATATAAAAGACATTATCTCCCAGGGTCAGTGACAGTGAGCAGAGAGGCAGATTTTAATGGAAGTACATGCTCAAATTCAAACACTTCATTTTAGATTTTCCAAAAATATATATGTTACTCTTGTAAGTTTAGAGTTCTGCAGTAGAAATAACAAAGACCTTCAGCTCAGGAGTCCTGAGTGTGAATCCATGTTCTAAATAGCAGTACATCGAAGATCGTGGAAGATTACTGAAATTCTTTTCGAAGAAATAAGGGAAGTATTTTCCTAGGACATTAAAAGAATTAGTTAATATACAAGAAAGCAGAACCCTGGATGATACAAATACTGAACAGGTTGAATAATATTCAAGGGTAGTTTCAAAGATATCGAGTTTTACTGAGTATCAAGTATTACGTATCTCCATAGAATGATGAAAATTTGTTTAGAAAGAACAAACTACACTAAAATTATAATGTAAAAACAAAATCTCTTCATATAATCAAAACAGTTTTATGTTTCATGGTTCAAAATAATCAAAAGGAGAACTGATGATGATAACTGGGATTTGAAAAAAAATACAACACTGAATTATCAAGAAAGCTGTTTTTCTCGCTGAAATCAACAGAATGGGTCCCTGGTTATAGAAAGTATATATTATGAAATTTCAAAACAAAAAAATAATAAAAATATTAAAATAAGATGAAGCTCTACTAGAATAATTAAAACCATTTGGGGAGCTCGAGAAATCTTTCAATGGATAAAGTTCTTGCCTCATAAGCATGAAGAGACCTGAGGTTCAGATCCCCAATACCCAGACAAATGCCAGGTGAGTGTTGCAGCGTCTCTGAGTCAGAGACAGGGATTCCCTGTGTCAAGCTGGCTAGTCAGACTAGCTGGATCAGGAAGCTCTGGGTACAAATGAATGAACCTTTCTCAGTAAAAAGAAAAAAGAAAAAGAAAAGAAGTGGAGAGTGATTAAGAAAGACACATGGTGTCAACTGACCTCCACACATGCACACTTGTGTACAAACACACACACACACACACACACACACACACACACACACATCCCACAATATGTATTAGAAAAAATAATAACATCTTTATTTTTAAAATAGATCCTATTGGCAGGTGTGCTGACGAATTGGCTTAGCGGCTAAGATGATTTTTTTCTGCAAGAACAAAGACCTGTGTTCAAATTGCCAGTATCCACGTAAAAAGCTGAATGTAGCAATGTATACTTGTAACTGCAGCATTGTGTGGTAGAGGCAAGCAGATCCCAAGAACTTGTACGACAGCAACAGCTGAAATAGCAAATCTCTGGTTTACTGAGATGCTTTCTCTCCAGGAGCAAAAGGGCAGAAACAAGCAGAGGTAGACACCTAATATTCTGCTCTGGCCTCCACATGTCCAGGCATGGTTAGGGGCACTTGCATGTTCGTGTGCTTGCTCCACACATACAATGGATGCTATGGAACTGTATGTCATGTGGCACTCAGTGGTGACTTCAATAGCTTTGCATAGATTTTTTTATTCCCACAGAATGTTAATATCTCAACTTTAAAAGTAGGTTTAATCTGGGTCCCAAATTCAATTCAAAATTAATTCAACAGCTTAGAAGACCATTGAGAAAAATCACTGCAGAAAATGTCAATTCTCAGAAAAACACAGATTTATAAGAGAACAAAAGGGGGTGGAGAAAACATTCCATGCTCTAATTAGAACCTGGAAGGGTATCAAGAACACAGCCATATTGAGTCACCTGGTTACTTATGTCAGCAACTTACCCTGACAAGGACTCCAAATATTTGATCCATTTCCAGGGAGAATGGCAGAAGGAATTAAGGCTCAAGGTGAAATACTCCTTGCTAAGCAAGAGACCGATTAAACAAGCCAAAGGCAAGAGCTGCTAAAATAGTGGAGACTGTTTGAGACATGGATGAGAAAGCTCGAGCAAATAAAATTTCCTACAAAAACAAAAATAGCTGCTTTTGTCTGTTTATAGAAACAAGTAAGAAAATAAAGGTGCTTGCCTTGAACTTAGTTATAAAGTTTGGGGGTTAAGTGTCCCTCACACTAACCCTCAAGAGCTCCTATCCTGTGAGCAGTTCCAGGTGAGAAGCGCCAACTTAGGAAGTCCCTCTGCAGCCACGGTAATAGCTTGTCTTTATTAGGCTTATGGAACACTTCATATATGTTCTCACAGTTCATTCCCAGCAAGCCAATGGAGTAAGTCTTGCTATTATCCCTCTTTGTAGGATTAGATCCTGGGGTAATACAGATCCCATAGCAAATAAGTGATAGACATAGGACTCCACTCAGAGTTTTCCCTCTTTTATTTTATGTTTATTTTTTTTAATTCCAGATGCTGTGTTCTTTCTTAGCACTGTGTAATTGTTAGATCATTTCTTTGAAGAGAGGATTCACACAATGGACATGATGATAGAAGGAGAGCTTTAACATCTTTTCTTCTTTCTGTTGATGAAAACCTATTGCATCGTAAAGCTACATGCTGACATTTCCCTTATGCCACTAGATAACTGCCTGGCAAACAATAGCCTGGGACATTATGGTTTAATTAGTTCATGTCAATCACAGGCATATTATCATCTCCCTTACAATTTGTGGATGTCTTTATCAAACCATTTTTCAAATCACAGTCTAATTTGCATAAACTGCAGAGAACTAACTAGACATGGACTACATTCACACATGCAAACCACAAACAAAAATGCACATACACAAACTCAAAGAGTCAAATCACAGAAAAATTTAAGGGGCTTAATCGTGCTCTCCAGGCCGGTAACACTTTCTTGTTGAACTATAATAATGTAGCTGCCCTCTCCTTTCCCAATAACAAACAGACATGCTCTTCCAGGGCCCCTGACAATGGTATTCTGCTAGAATGCCTTGTTCTAGACATATACAGCTGTTTTCAGAAGCAGAGGCACCAATACCAGGGACTCAAGTTTGAGAACCACTGGGCTGAGCTCTCACCCTGCCATCATAATGTTGCTAAGTGTAGGAAGGAAGACAAAGCCATCTTCAAAAGCCAGTTCTAAGGTATCAGAATCTGTATTCTCAACACATTTAAGATCACAAAATTTAAGATCCAGTAATAAATCACAGAAGGAAAAGTCTACCTAGTCCGTGGAGATACCATACAGGCTTTGTCCTCAGCCATATCAATTAAGGGCTATAATTGAGTCCTTAGAAATGTAGATTACATTAAGACACTTTATACTTTATTATATATGTATAAAATATACTACTTACAGTATATGTGTATACATATATATATATATATATATACATACACACACAGTAAATAGAGTAAACTCAGTAAAGTTATTAAACACAGTAAATCCAGACAAATCCCTCTGACTTCCCCATAAAATCCATATGTGAAGAGCATTGCCACGTGTTCTAATTTGCTTTCTGGTGTTTTGGTAAACATCACAACCGAAAGCAACTTAGTCAGGAGGAGGTTTATTTGGTCTTCCAGTTCCAGGTGACTGTCCATCACTGAGGGAAACCAGAGTAAGAACTCTAGTAGAACTGAAGCAGAAATCATAAAAGAATCCTGTTCAATGCTTTAATTACTGGCTTATGCTCATCTAGCTGTTTAATACTACCCAGTCCCACCTGCCTAGGGTTGGTGCCACCCACAGTGACCTTCCATATCAAAACAATCTCTCACAGACATGACCATTGGCAAATCTCAATTGAGGCAATTCTTCAGCTGAGGTTTCCTCTTCCCAGCTGACTCCAGGCTGTATCACGTTGTCAAAAAGAACTAATCAGACTATTATGAAAAAGAAAGAAAGTGTTTAACAGTACAGAAAATACACTGCTGTGACATGAACCAAGTCTAACATACAGAGTTTCTTATAAAAAGAAATCACCATTTCTGAGATGTAAACATACTAGTGTGATATTAATTTGAATATGAGAAACTATATATATATATATATATATATATATATATATATACATATATGTATATAGATAGATAGATATGGCTGAAGGATTCCTCAATTTACATCAATGACACACCCACTTCCAGAAAAGTTAACAACTACTGTACAATAGTATCATACATAAGCGAATCTTGTTTTGAGTACCCTGGGAGGCTACACTGGAAAGCAAAGTCCCTCTTATTTGCCATGATGAGAAAGAAAAACTGTTTTGAGAAAGAATTTATTGAAAGAGAAAACAGGGGGAAAAATCAGCTAAGAAAGTCACCAAGAAAAGCTTTTCCCTCAGTAATTATTCCCCCTATAAACCAAATTATATTATGCTCAGATTGTCTGGCTTTCGTTTGAAAGACAAGTTATCTCTTAAATCCCAGAGGCAACAAATAAGCAGAAATGATGGCCAGTGTACATTTGTCGCAGTATGTTTTTATATTACAATTTTACTGTAACTATCTTTTTCTTTCTACAGATGAGTTAATATATTGCAATCTATTTTTCAAGAAAAGACAGAAAAATGATGGTAGCTCAAAGTACCCATATAAGGAAGATGTTCATGACCCTAGACCTTCTAATTCCCTTCATAATTAAAACACTAACCCACAAACAAAACACAACCAGAAAACAGAAAGGAAGAAAAGGAGCTGAAAGAACATTAGACATTTGAATTGCAGAGTTAATCTAAACATAATTAGGCCTCACTTGGCCCTTCTCCCAGAGTTCATAAAGCCCACTGACGAGCTCTCTGGGGAGCCATTCAGCCAAATTGTGTCTTCTTTTAACGACCCTTTTAAATAGCCGGCCTTGTCTACCTGTGCTTGATGTTCTTCTATCAAACCATTCACCTTCCTCTTTTGTGTACTTGACTGTTCGCCTGTGTCAGAGATGTTTACGAGGGTAGCCTCAAAGCAAAACGAGATGATCCTGGAACTGTCTCAAGGCTGTAAATAGAACTTTGACTTTAATGTTATGGCAAGTCAGAATCTTACTCTTTCAACCCAGCTATACCTGACGTTCTGCTTTATTTTTATGGGATAATGTCAGTTTCCATGAAACATATTTTTTTAGGAAATAAATTTAGAAATGTAAGAAAATGCTATTTGAAAATGTATAATTGGAAACACAATTCTCATTATTTTTTTTCAAAACAAAAAATCTAAACTTCCAGGGATTCCTACCCAGCTGTAGACTCTGGTCTCAACACCCACGTAATAAGATCTTGGGGTTTGTTCCTCTTACTACAAAATCAGTGAATGAATGAAGAGCCAATGACTTCTCCTGGATACATCAAAGAACCAAGGTTTCTGGGAAAAAACAAAATTCAAGACAAGGTACAGTCTGCCTGTTTGGGGAAGCTGAGGGAGCCATAGACTACTAAACTCTAAATGTTTATTTGAATGAATACTCAAAGGCTGGTAATTGACTGTAGGAAAATCAAAACTACTGGGGCCCTATATTCCTCAGAGAGATCTCAGATCTTCAGAGTTCACCTCTAGAAATTCACACACACACACACACACACACACACACACACACACACACACACACACACACACAGTCGAGATTTGCCTTGTGGCTCTTGAAAGGGCTTGGGTATAATCATTGTAAAATGAAACTAGAGGATGCTTCATAACACAGGCATACTGTCCACAGAATAAAACTTTAATCCAGCTATGGATAGGATATGTCTTTGATTCCAGCCCCCTCTGGTTTTTCTGCATCGTATAAAAGGGAAGCAAATCTATATAGAAGCAATTGGAATTGCAGCCCACAAACAGAGGTCTATTAAAATATCAACTACTCAAAACCATCCCTTCATGGCAAAAAGAGCCAAGGGTAATAAGAGAGGATTAGGGATAAAGTTGATAGAAGTTACATACTACTTGAGGAAGAAACTCAAAAGTCTAAACAATCAAATAAACGAATGAATTCTTAAACCAATACAGCTATGGATGTAGCATGAATCTTAAAAGTTCTTACTTATAAAAACAAACCTGGTGCCAGTTATTGGGGTCAACGCTGGAAGATCAGAGAAGCAGAACAAGCCACAGCTTCCTCACCTCGCCAATTCCTCAGCTGATCCTGTTTCCCCAGACTGGAAGCCTCTGAGTCTTCATCCGAATGAATCTCAGCTGAACTGTTGCTAGAAGCCTAAAAGCTTAACCAGCTCCAGTTCCTGGTCCTCACGCCTTATATATCTTTCTGCTTTCTGCCATCACTTCCTGGAATTAAAGGCTCACTTCCTGGAATTAAAGGCATGAGTCACCATGCCTGACTGTTTCCAGTGTGGCTTTAAACTCACAAAGATATGGATGATTCTATGCCTCCCAAGTGATAGGATTAAAGGCATGTGTGCCACCATTTTCTGGCCTCTATATCTAGTGGCTGTTCTGTTCTCTGACCCCAGATAAGTTTATTAGGGTGCACAATATTTTGGGGAACACAATATAACCACATTGGAAAGCAATTTTAAAAGCTCAACCCCAGCAAGACTAACATAAAACTTCACACCAAGACCTTAAGGCATCCGTTCAACACTGATCAGGTAGATGCTTGAGACATCTAGCAGATCCCGCCCTGAAGAAGAACTAAGGAATAAGCTGGGAGCTGCTTCACATCACCTAGATATGTACCACACAAATTTTATGCTTAGTACAACTTCCTAGGTAAGCTGAATTTCATTTATGGTTCTCTCTTGAAGCCTGAAGCATCTTTTGAGAAAGGCTAGGTTATAGATGCAAAAGCGAAATTGCAGACCTAACACAGACTTTAACAAGTACTAACTTTCCTGGAACTCTGTTGATATTGTTTTCCAGCAAAGACCAACACATCTTTGGCTCATGAGTACTGACTACATAACCCAGTAGCATAATGACAGCATTATGTATGTATGTAGGTGTGTGTGTGTGTGTGTGTGTGTGTGTGTGTGTGATAACAATTAAAGAAAAAACAGAATATGAATTTGAAAAAGAGAAAGGGGGATATATGAGAGGGTTTGAAGGAAGGAAAGGGAAGGAGGGATGATGTAATTACAATCTCAAAAAAGAAAGTAAAAGGGAGAGCAGATGAAGGAGTGAAGATGAGTGCCCTTTGCTATTACCTTTCCATCAAAATGCACATCTCTTTTTACTAGTTTCCTTCTTGATTATAATTCACAGAATTTCAGATTATAAGTCAGCAAAGAGTAAATAAACATTTAAAAGAGTTATAATGTCAGCAAGATGGCTCAGCACGTAAAGGTGTTGAATATTAACCTTGTTCACTTGAGTAGAATCCCTGGGACTCATATGATAGAAGGAAAGAACTGACTCCCACAAGTTTTCCTCTGACCTCCACCTGTGCACTGGTATCTGCATGTACACAAACACACACAAACACACACACACACACACACACACACACACACACACACACACACAAATTTATTTTAAAAGAAATAAAAGGCTGACCATGGTATCAGTTTCCATCACTCAAAAGGTAGAGGCAGGCAGATATCTATGGGTTCAAGGCCAGCCTGATCTATCTAGTTAGTTCCTGGCAAGCCAAGGATACAAAATGAGACCCTGTCTCCAACAAACAAACAAACAAACAAAAAGTCTTCTGCATGTATGTTATGGCTGGTAACTTGGTGTTTTTGTGGGGCTCCTCACAGTGGGAGACAGTGCTTCTCTGACTCTTTTGTCTGCCCTTGAGACTCTTTTCCTCCTATTGGATTGCCTCATCCAGCCTCCATAGGAAGGTTTTTGTCTTGTCTTATTGTATCTTGTTTTGCTGTTTTTCTGTTGTCTCTTGGAGGCCTGTTCTTTTCTGAAGAGGAAAGAGAAGGGGAGTGGATGTCTGTGGGAAAGGGAAGGCATGGGGAGGAGGGGAGGAGAGGGAGGGGACAATGTGGTCTGCATGTATTATATGAGAGAAGAATCTATTTTCAGTAAAAAATTTTAAAAGTGAAATATAAACCATGTATACATATATCCCTTCCCCTTCTATCCTTTTCTCTCATCACCTTTCTGTGTCTTCTAATTAAATGCTACGAGTCTCTAGGATTTACAGAGACCAATCACACCTGTGCTTTGGCCAAAGGTTTAAATTCCATTTACAAAAAAAAATCTCTTACCTGACTAATGGATCTTAGTCTCCATTTTCCATGGTTCCTTCTATCTACAGTGGACACTGATCGCAGTATTTAAAGAACACTCCAAGTTTCTTCGCTCAATGACTGCCATGTCCTTTTCTGTACAAGCACTTGTTTAATGAAGAAAATATTATGATCATCATTCATATGGCTGGTTCTTTTTCTCTTGGTAACATCACCAGTCAAGTTACTGTATCAAAACACAAATGGGACAATATCATGTACCCTGCAGGTGCAGTTTGCCATTAAAACTTAGCCTCCATTTTTAACTTGCCAGTTCTCCCCCAGGAGTCTTCTTCACTCACATACTTAACTCAAGAGCACTATAAGTATTGTAGTTTCCCCTCTCCTGAATTCTATTATCTTCTTGGCCCACCAGTTCAGATAATAATGTAATAAATTCGTAGACTAACTTGGGAATAAGAGATCTTTAAGAACTTTATTATATTTTTTTATTTGCTCGGCAATTAGTTAATAACATGAGAATGACTATCCAACACATTTTTTTTTGTCTTTGACCATGAATACATGTAATATGGTATAGTGGTTAACATATCTACTCTAAGATTTGTTATTATCAAGAATACACTAAAAATTCTTTCATCCAAGTACCTATAAATTTTAGCATGTTATGAACAGATATTTATCATTTTTAACAGATAAAATTATAATCTGATTCACTGAAAATTTAAAAAATAAGCATTAGGTAGATAATTATTATATGTAGGTGGCAATGTCATCCTCCCCTACACACAATAAAACTAATGTGATATGAAAGAGGATTTATGGAGGAAGACAGATGAATGTTCTATTTTTTCTGAGGAAAAAGAATTTTCTAGATAAATTGGTAATAACTATTATATACATGATATTCTGAAATACAAGATGTTGACCAGATGTTCTTCATTTCTACTGAGTCGTCATTATGAGGAAATACATTTTGAATCACAGCAGAAAAAATTAAAAACACAGCAGAATACTTTTAAGAAGCCCTCTTAAGGTGAAAAGTGGTTATTAAACTTGAAGTTACTGATTCAAAGGAAAATGTATTTGTAAGTTGATCGCATATGAACAATACTAAAATAACATAATCCATTCACCCTTTGCTTATTTTATATCACCGTATTTAATTTATTTAGTGTGTGTGTGTGTGTGTATGCACATATGTATGCACGAGTGCAGGTGTGTCTTTGTCCATGTTTGTGAGAGTTGGTTCTCTCCTTCCGTCTTCTGGATCCCAGGGATCAAACTCAGGTCTTTAGGCTTGGTGGCACATGCCTGAACTGGGAAGTCATTTCTCTGATCCTGCCTTCATTTTGCAAGCCACCTTTGTTGTTTGTTGGTATGTACTCAGTGAGAAAGCATGGTTAATTATTTTACAGAAAAAAAAAATGAGATGAAATGCTCCAAGTTTAAGGCCTAGATTTAAACTCCGGTTACCTAGTTTGAGACCAGTATCTCTACCAATCATGAGGTCTTCCTTTTTTATTCTTATGATTGCCTCTGCCACTGTCTGAGAGGACAGACATGCAGGACCAGTTCTGCCAGTAATTTGGTCCCATAGCAGTCACAGAGAGATGTGGAGAGGAAACCCCAAAACCTTTTTTGGGTTTTGACAACCACAGACCATGAAACCAGAGCCTTCTTGACCCTATCTTCTCTGTGCTCTGACCATCCAGGCAAAGGCTGTGGTGTTGCCAAAGGGGATCAAAATAATAAAAACCAACCATGCTACATAATCTGAGAAGCTTTGGTTTCAGTCCCTTGTTTGTTTATTTATTTATTCAGGAGGAAACTTTTGGACCAGTTAGCACATATTGCGGATTTGAGACTTCTCTGAAGAATTATTATTTTGCTTTCACTTCATTCCAAATTACCAACGCTGTCTCACTGAATACAAACTGACATTTTAAGGCCAAAATAAGAGCTGACAGAACATTATCTATGCGCCCTCCACACAAGTGGAATGTGAGTTGTGTACCATTGTCTTGAATTCTCTTCTGTTGCCTTCTTTCCACACTGTGCTTGTCTGTCTTGTACTCAAAAGCTCTAATGGGTGCTTAATGGTAGCTTGACATTTAATGCAGTAGCATTCCCCAATAAAGGTAGCCAGGATTTTCAAGCTGTTCACAACCTACTTAGGAATGTCTGAGGCACAATAATTTTGTAATTTTAATAATTTTGTAATATATATATATGATATATATATACATATATATAAAATACCATGTATTTTACTATATAGCATTATTGGAAAATAACTCTCTCCCCTATCAGTGAATGAAAGCAATATGCAATCTCTGTCTGCAAGGACTTCATGCTCTTTCCAGCCATAGAATTTAAATTAAATTTGTCTTGTTTTATTGTATCGTGTTTTGTCCTGTTTGGCTGTTATCTGAAGATGAAAACAGAGGGAGAGTGAATCTGGGGGAGAGGGGAGCTGGAGAGAACTGGGGGGAGTCAAGGGAGGGGGAACTGTGGTTAGGGAGTATTATATGAGAGAATACATTTTCAATAGAAAATTAATTTAAAATAAAGCAACAAATAAATAAATAAAATTTAATTGTCTTATACTCTGTAATTGCTTGATGTTAAAAATGCACTTAATCATCTCATATAAACATAATAATCATCATAATAAAGGAAATAATTATACAATCATAATAGCAATATAATGCATACCTCTCTCAATGTTATAGAGCTGTAAGAAAGGAAACACAAGTTTTCACATCTGAAAGCCCACACTTCACTTTTAACGTTCCTCAATCCTGCCTGAAATTAGGCAGGCTACACAACTCTTTCTTGTCAATAGTCTTCCAAAAGTGTTGCAAATCAAATCTAGACCAAGTCGTTTAAGTAATAGTCATTGATACCATTAGCATTTTCTCCTTACTGCTAACAGGGATGTTTTTTCATCTGGCATGTCAGAGCATGAAGACCCTTCTACATTTCTACACCTCTAAATCAGTATGTAAAGAATCTATGGTAAAATTTTTATGTGGAAGCAATCACCTTTTGTCTGTTAATTGTTGAAAATTGTATTTTTAGGTGTTTCATTTTTTACAGAAAAAAATTGTCTGGTAAGATAAAATATTAAAGATATTCAATATATATTTTTGTGGAAAAAAATCAATAAAGAACATTCCACAATGCAGTCTAAGATTAGATGCTTAGTTGTGTACCAAAATCACATCTTGAAAATTAGAGGAACTCTAACTATTATTTGGCATGATTTCATAAAGTAAAATAGACAAGATAAAGCTATTTATGCAAACAAAAAATGGTACATTTCAGGTGGATCTGACCTGAATACTTGTCTCTGAGGACAAGTTTTCATAGTAAGAGAAGATACTATACAAATTGCCAAGGTGGGAAAAAGGAACAAATAGTCCTACCTATGATACTATGACACGTAGGAATCACAAAAATAACCAGCATGGCAAGATATCCCTAAAGGTGCAATCATAGTATGTATACTTTGGTAGGAACCAACATCTATCTAAATGGGTAAGAATCACTCAAAAGGAGTGAAGTCTTGACTGCTGCTGGAAACCTAACCCACTACTCAGAGCTAGTGAAGTAGTGAATTTTAGAGAAGAATCTGTTACCACCACTTAACTAAACCAGCATAAATCCTAACTACCTTTTAGATATTTAACCTTATACCTACTGCAAATTTTACCCTTCATCAAAGATGCTTTGCAACAGACAAAGACCATTATGGAAAACCATACTTGGACAAAATTCTAAGAACAATTGTTTATGGTGTTTCCAGATCCAGTGGATAAATCTACAACACACCTGCTGTACATATAAGACTCAAAGAATATTATAAAAGAACATCACAGAACAATTATAAATTCGAGAGAACTAGGAAGTAACTGTGAGATTTTTGTCCCCTAGAAATGATAGGGAAGCTACACCTATAATACCTTGTAGCACCAATCTTAACAGTTCTTATTAATGAAAACAAACCTGGAGCCGGTATTGGGGTGAATGCTAGAAGATCAGAGAAGCAGAACAAGCCACAGCTACCTCACCTCGCCAATTCCTCAGCTGATCCTGTATCCTCAGGCTGGAAGCCTCTGAGTCCTCATCCAAATGGATCTCAGTTGAACTGCTGCTCAAAAGCCTAAAAGCTTAACCAGGCTAGTTCCTTTTATACCTTTCTGCTTCCTGCCATCGCTTCCTGGGATTAAAGGCTCTGTTACCATGCCTGACTGTTTCCAGTGTGGCCTTGAACTCACAGAGATCCAGACAGATCTCTGCCTCTGGAGTACTAGGATTAAAGGCTTGTGCTACCACTGCCTAACCTTTATGTCTAATATTATGGCTGTTCTGTTCTCTGACCCCCCAGACAAGTTTATTGGGGTGCACAATATATCAACCACAATACCCCAATAATATGGCTACTTAAACAAGACCTAAACAATAGCAACACCAATAGACAAGCTAATATGGAAGGTAGAAATATTGCTGGGCACCACCCATTATAAAGAATTACAGACAACTCAGGACAGCCAAGAGAAGCAGAATAGTCATCCACAGAGATGAGCCCTCTAATTGGTTGTCCAATACCAAAATGGTTAGCCCCCAAATCATATACATATACATACAAGCAATACTAAATGGACATACCTGAAGGTATATATATATATATATATATATATATATATATATATATATATACCAATAACAAATTTTTTAAAAAGAAATCATGGTAAGGGGTAGGGAGAACAGGAAAGAGGCTGAAGGGGGAAAAATGGCTTAATTGTATTTTAATTTATTTTTGATTTAAAAATTAATTTATTTTTTTTAATGAAAAACTATACTAGCAAAGATAACATAGGCCAAAGTATGGCCATGTTTGGTAGTTGGTAGGGAGATTTGTATGCTTGTGAAGGTAATAAGAGTTTCAGAATGTTAGAAAATCATTATGGGTATGCATGAAAGCTGGGATGAATTAGGATTTCATTCAAAGTCAGAAGAGACTGTGGGTCTATGATTAAAGACAGTCACTGGCTCTGGCGTTGAAGTTTGGCATATGGATCCCAGTGTTCCCATGGAAAGAGAGGAGATGAAGACAAGGAAATCCCTAGAAGCTTGCTAAACAGCCAGCCTGGCATGCACATTGTCCCAAATAAGAGAGAAGACAAGGACTGATACCTCAGGTTGTCCTCTGACCTACAAATGTGAACCCTGTCACACACCATCTTAGTCAGGGTTTCTATTGCTGTGAAGAGACACCATGACTGTGGCAACTCTTATAAGGAAAACATTTAGTTGGGGCTAGCTTACATTTCAGAGGTTTAGCCCATCATTATCATGGCAGGACATGGTGGCACACAGACAAACTTGGTGCTAGAGAAAGAGCTGAGAGTTCTACATCCAGATCAGCAGGCAGTAGAAGGAGCATTGTGTACTGAGCATTGTTTGAACATATATGAGACCACAAAGCCTACCCCCACAGTGACATACTTCCTTCAAGAAGGCCACACCTACTCCAACAAGGCTACACTTCCTAATAGTACCACTTCTGATGGGGCAAGCATTCAAATGCATGAGTCTATGGGGGCCATTCCTATCAAATTACCACACACACAACAGCATTCACACAGAAAGACTAAAAAAAACTATTGGAAATTCTTGGCTCTAGCACTTATAAAATAATAGTTAAAACTATGGCTGTCAACTGCTACTGTGTATTAAAATCAAATAAAGGGTCCCCTACCTTATGTTGATTTAATTAGTGTGGCAGGCATTAGAGTGATTCTAATTATTTTATTTTATCTTATTTTTTATTGAAAACAGATTCTTCTATTGTATAATACACTCCAACCACAATTTCCCCTCCATCCAGTCTTCCAGCTCCTGTACTTCCCTTCTCCACCAGACCCACTCCTTTTCCATTTCCCTTCAGAAAAAAAAGCAGTCCTCCAAGAGAAGATAAGCCAGGAAAAAACAAGATACACTAGGCAAAAGCTGTCCTATATAGGCTGGGCAAGGCAACCCAATATGAGGAAAAGAGTCCCAAGAGCAGGCAAGAGAGTCAGAAACACACCGGATCCGACTGTTAAGGGTCCAGCAAAAAACACCAAGCTAACAGCCATAACACATATGCAAAAGACCTGGTGCAGACCCATCTAGGCACCAGGCTTGCCACTTCAGTCTCTGAGAGCCCATGTGAACCTTGATTTGTAGATTCAGTGAGCCATGTTCTCCTGGCATTCTCCATTCTCCTCGTATATCCCTCTGACTTCTAGTCTTTCCTCCCCCTCTTCTACAGGGTCCCCCAATCTCTGAGGAGAGATTGGACCTGATGCAGACCTCCAATTTAGACTCACAGACTCGACTCTCTCTCTCTACATAATGTCTTGCTGTGGGAATCTATACGAGCTCACATCTGCTGTCAAAAGATGCCTCTCTGATGATGACTGGCAAGAAACTGATCATTTCACTGAATTCTTTTTGCCAGTTATATTTGGTTCTACCCTAAGTCTGCTCCTACAAGTTCTGTGTCACCATTGCCCCACCACATCTTTCAGGAAGGACAGAGTGTATGTCGAGAATTTTGTGCCTGGGTTGGTGTGCAGCTTTGTTTCCACAGAGTACCTGCCTGAGCCAAAGAGACTAGAATGTAGGGATGAAGGCTCCATGCAGGCATCAGGTCAAACTCTTTACATTCAGTGAGCTGTATGGACATTGTCCTTGGCAATAGTGCCCTGCTGTCAGTTTTTTGGAAAACAACTTCTATCTCATCATCAGCCTGGGATCTTTGAGGATTTCCACTAAACCCACTTGGCCAACAACTCAACCAATTACAACCAATTCCTACCACTGGAAGCCTTGCCTGGCTACAAAAGACATTCATTTCTTAATTGTACATTGCATTTTTAAATGAGCTGCATAAGCATGATACCCCAAACAAGAGTAGAAACATGTATACATTATAACAAAATTAACTTTAAATTTGTATCAATATCCCAAAATCCATGCCAATGCAAAATATCTAAGATTAATAGTTGTCTTTTTATCCTATATTCTTATATTCCCCTAAACTATAACAAACATCCATCATCCACTAAATAACCAAAAGCCTCCCACAATCCAATATTTGGAAATGTGGATGTTGTTTTCTGTAAACTGCTTCATGTTTCTAAGGGTGAAGGTATCTTTAGGGGTCCCTGAGAAAATATGATACAATGGCCAACTCCCGGGAAGACAAGCTGTACCCCTTTTTGATAGATATCACCTGTCAAGTTTCAGGAGATCTCATTGATCAAACCTGATCCATATTAACCTGAAATGAATCCAGAGCCTCTTGTTTCCTGTAAAAACAAAAGCAAACCTCTTTCCCAAAGCATTTTTGACTCCTACTTGACACATTTTTGGCTTATATTTTTTAATTAAGATAGCCCTAAATTATCTAGGTTGGTTCAATTTTTCAGTTCTGTTCACAGTCCCATGTCTCCTAGCAGCTGTCTTTTGTTCATCAGCACACAAAATAATAATAATAATAATAATAATAATAATAATAATAATAATTCAAAATCAACACAATAACATACAGGATCCAGTCTCCCTGTGTATTTCCCATCTCTATGTGGCTTATCTGTTTTTATAATTTTATTAATCTCTTTAAAGAATTTATTATTTTTAACCTATTTTTTTCTATAACTATTTATACCCATATTCTTTCTTTCTTAAGTCTACACACATTGTAAAACACACTGGAACCTGTTTAGAGGTCTTTCCACCTGGACCTCTTTTACTGCATATCTCTAGTTTGACCCCACGAGCTCTTGGCTGGTCCTCCTGCTCCTAGGTCCTGAAAACCAAGACCAAAGCTTGCAACCCAGTCAGAGGTGCATGACCAGGAACTGCATTCAACACTCCCCAGCTATGAAATGCCGGGGCCCTGTACTATGGCAGGCATTTTTAACTTAGTTTTTTATTTCTGTTGAATGTGAAAAAGGCTGTTTAAGAGCTCTGCTGTCAAAAGAGTTTCTTAAAGGAGTCATATCTTTTTTTCTAAAGCTTTCTCAGTCCCTACATGGAAATATAGGCCTCATGTGGGTATGCCAAATGTTGTCGGTTTTTTCTACTCTTTTGCTCTTTTTGCAGGCCTCTCCCCAAAAAAGTGTCAAGAGAAAAAAAAAAAAAAAAACAACAACACCTGGTAGCTAAGTATGTTGAATATTTCTTTGTTTCTCAGCCATTTGAGATTCCTCTATTGGGGATTCTCTGTTTAGATCTGTTCCAAAATTTTAAATTAGATTATTTATTGTTACTTAATATAGAATGTCTTGAGTTCTTTATATATTTTGGATATTATACCTCTATTAGGTGTGGAGTTGGTAAAAATCTTTTCCCACTCAGGAGGCTGTCACTTTGTCCTGTTGAAGGTATCCTTTGCCTTACAGAAGCTTTCCAGGTTCATGAAGTCCCATTCATTAGTTGTTGATATTGGTGATTATGTCTGGTTTTATGTTGAGGTCTTTGATCCACTTGGATTTGAGTTTTGTGCAGGGTGATAAATACCGATCAATTTTTATTCCTCTACATTCAGATGCTCAGTCCAGTTTGATCAGCACCATTTGTTGACAATGCTTCCTTTTTTTCAGTGTGTATTTCTTTGTCAAAAATCAGGTGTCCAAAGGTGTGTAGATTTATGTCTGGATTTTCACTTGTATTCCATTGATCAACATGTCTGTTGTTATGCCAAAACCATGTGGTTTTTATTACTTTAGCTCTGTAGTACATATTGAAAACAGGGGTGGTGATGCCTCCAGCAGTTCTTTTATTGTTCAGGATTCTTTTGATTATCCTGTTTTTTTTTTTTTTTGTGTGTGTGTGTGTGTGTGTTTCCATATGAAGTCAGGAATTGTCATTTCAAGGTCTTTAAAGAATTGTATTGAAACTTTTATGGGCATTGCATTGAATTCGTAAATTGCTTTTGGTGGGATGGCCATTTTTACTATGTTAATCTTACTGATTCCTGAGCATGGGAGATCTTTGCATCTTCTGATATCTTCTTTGATTTCTTTCTTTAAAGACTCGAAGTTTTTAATCATACAATTCTTTCACTTGCTTAGTTGGAGTTAACCCAAGATGTTTTATACTATTTGAGGCTATTGTGAAGGGTGTTGCTCACCTAATTTCTTTCTCAGTTCATTTGTCATTTATATATGAGGACTACTGATTTTTTTTAAGTTAATCTTGTATTCAGCCACTTGGCTGCAAATGGTAATCAGATGTCGGAGTTTCCTGCTGGAATTTTTAGGGTCACTTATATATACTGTCATACCATATGCAAATAAAGATACTTTGACTTCTTCTTTTCCAATTTGTATCCCTTTGACCTCCTTCAGTTGTCTTATTGCTCTAGCTAGAACTTCAAGTACTATATTGAATAAATATAGAGAGAGTGGAAAACCTTGTCTTGTTCTTAATTTTAGTGGAATTGTTTTGAGTTTCTCTCCATTTAATTTGATGTTGGTTATTGCAATAGTCAGTGCACTATCTGGAGACTCAGGGATCTGAATCTGTAGAAGGCAAGTTATGCAAATAATACATGACACCCTTTTAGGTCTAATGGTTTTAAGAGGATTCTGGGTAATTTGTTCAGAAGTTGGAGTGAAAAAGATGAGAAACTCATAGATCCCTTCTTTCTCATTTTTAACTTTTTCCCATTAGAGAAAGAAGAATTAAATTGGAACACTAGAATTCTTGTCTTATTTCTGTTTTCCAAAAGGCATCTCTAAAAATTCAGGGTTCTACAATGAAAGATGAAAAATGGATCTCCACCATCCATCTTCTCTATTCAAATCTCAATCACAAACTTCACATTTAAGTTCTGGGTTTACCCATCACATTAAATGATAAAAGGCTAAGTAATGGGCTTAAGTTACTTATAGAACAGTTACCCAAAACCCAGTGGTTTAGCTGGGCTGCCTACATTAATTTGAAAATTGTAATATTCTCCAAATAATTCCAGTCAGAATTCTCTCTCTCTCTCTCTCTCTCTCTCTCTCTCTCTCTCTCTCTCTCTCTCTCTCTCTCTGTGTGTGTGTGTGTGTGTGTGTGTGTGTGTGTATTTACCAATATAGTATTTTCAACCATTTATTATATATGTTTCTGTTCCCAATTCCAATCCTATGCTGCCAAAACACACCCAACCACAAATCTTGAGATACACATGCAATATTCAAGGCTGAGAAAGCTAAAGAAATGAATACTAGTTAGACTTCAGCTCAATAAAATATTTCCTCATCAAACACTATTTGATGGTGGGGACAATTTCTTAAAAGGCTCTATAACAAAATTACCCCAGTCATCAGAAAATGTACAAGCCAGATACTATAGCATTGGTCAAAAAATTCATTCTTTTAATGAACAGATGATTACTTGTATAGTATTAACACTTTTTTTTTTGGTTTATGCACTAATATGCTCAAGTGTTCATTGAAGAGATTTTTTTGTGGTTGTTTTTTTTACTCTTTCTGGTTTGTTGGCTTTGAAACACTCTCAGCCCTCATAGGAAGTCATTTCAATCTAAAGAACCCACTCTCCAAAGAGCATCGAACTGCTGCAATATGCATGAAGTCTAAAACCCCCTACTTGTGATCTCCTTAATAAAGATCCCAGAGGAAGGTGCTGAGGCTAATAAAGAAGAAAGGAAGAAGGGAAAGTAACTTATAAAAGAATCTACCAGTGTGCTCTCAGCAGACGCTGAAATGTAAACTGAGAGGCGATCAATGACAGATTCTGCTTCTAAATTAAGTCTTAAAAATGCATATTAATGAATGTCTTTTTAAAACACACACTGTATTGAGAATGGCATTCAGGCAAATAGAAGCTAATTTAATTTTAGATCCAGCTTCATGTTCAACTGAGTTTCCTCCCTGGAAAAGGCATAATAGTTAGTGGGTAGAGTTATAAAGTTGATTTTTGAAGTAATCTAAAAATATGATTTTTAAAAGTATCCCAAACATAAACAGGTCAAAATGTGGCTCTCAACTCACTCCCAAAGGGTCCCTTCAAGAGATTCGCAGATGTTTAGTTTTATAAGACCACCTGCCATCCTGATGAAAAGGATGGGATTGCTTTGAATAGCAAGGGAAAAAAGCCAGCATCCTGGAAATGAACATGAACACTGAAAAGATTAGAATTCAGTATCTCAATTCTATGCAGCAACTGTGTAACATAAAACAGATTCATGAGCCTAAGAAGGAATGAATAGAATTAGCCTAATCCAACATGAATATTCTTCTGAGGTCAATGAATTAGAAAAAACCTCATCTTTCTTTTATCGAGTAAGTGGCTAGATGAATGTGGCAGTGCATAAATTAAAAGGCAAGTGAGTTTTAAGAGATGAGGCTACCAAGTTAGTCAGCATCAGGGTTATGCAGGCTGCTGTCACTCATGAGACCTGGTGGCTTTTAGATTTTGAAAAGGCACTTAGTTCCCTTTCTGCTCTCTACTTTCTACATCCTTCTACTAAAAATATAATGTTTTAGGGACTGAAATATAAAGGGTAGAAGCAGAACTACGCTGGCTAAGTAGAGAATCACAGAGTTAAGAGTGCAACAGGGAGTCAGAAGTGGCTGAAAATGTTTCCTTCAGGTTCTGCACAGGGACCCAGAGTCAAGGCCCATGATCTTGAAGCTTTTAGTGGACCTTTGTGAACTATACTTACGTAGAAAATAGAGTGTCTTTGAAAGCTTTAAGCAAAACATGAGAAGGTACAGTCTATAACTGTAGTTGTCACGCATTCATCTAAGATGAATAGGAAGCTGAATTTGAACTTATGGATGTGAGAGCAGAGAAGAATTCTGAAGACCATTGAAGCAGTCCGAGGGGAAAAGGCTAGCTAGGACAACAGCCATCGGAATGAAATACAGCTATATTTGGGAGGCATTTGAGAAGACTTGGGGGGGTGGATTAGACTGCAAATTTGAGGATAAAGAAAATTCAAGAATATAATATATTCTAAGTCCAGGAACCATAAATAGGTAAAGAGATTAGGGTATATAAAAGGGACCGTTCAGAGTTTGAGAAGGAAATAAATTCAAATGTAGTTATTTCCAAGCTGGATATGTGAGTTATTTAGATGAATATTTAGATGAATGTCCATGAAAAACCTATGTAGTAAGGGTTTGATCCTCAGGGTGGCATTATTGGGGGTGGCAGAGTCTTTAGGAAGTGGTGCTTTGTTGGATTTCCTTAGATCATTGCTGGGGGCATGCTATAAAGAGGACTGTGAGATCCCAGCCTCTTCCTTTCCTGCTTCCTGATGTGAATGGTTTTCTCTGCCACATAATGTTACAATGATATGCTTCCCTGCCTGGTGCAAATGGGGACATCTGATTTGAACTGAACATCCAGGCATGAACAAATATAAATTTCTTATAAGTAAAAAGACTCAAGCATTTTTTTTCTTAATAGAATGTGAATGTAACATAGGAAACCGCCAACTCGTGTGTTTGTGTGTGTGTGTGTGTGTGTGTGTGTGTGTGTGTGTGTGTGCATACACATTGTCTGAGTCTTAGACAATTCTAGTCTAGACAAGTGTATTTAGGGTAGCTAACATACAGATGATGACTAGCATTTGATAAAACAGTGGACAGGAAAGAAGACACGATTTGGGTTGGAAATACCTAGAGCTACAATGTTTAAAGTTTGGACACAAAAGCATTGTATGATAGATTTGAAGGTTCAAAACAAAGTTTTAGGAAAGTAAAAGAATAAGGAGAGTATCCTATAAAAAAAAATTATCAGGAAGCTTTAAGAAATCTCACACTAGCAGCTTACCAGGACACCTAAAAGCACACACACAAAAAAAAGTAAACTCACCCGGGGGGAATAGATGCCAAGAAACAATCAAATTGAGGACTGAAATCAATAAAATAGAAACAAAGAGAACAATACAAAGAATCAATGAAACAAAGAGTTGGTTCTTTGAGAAAATAAACAAGATAGACAAGCCTTTATCCAAACTATCCATAACGCAGAGAGAAAACATCCAAATTAACAAAATCAGAACTGAAAAGGGAGACATAAAAACAGACAACGAGGAAATACAGAGAATCATCAAGACATACTTTAAAAACCTGTACTCCACAGAATTGGAAAATCTAAAAGAAATGGACAATTTTCTGGACAGGTACCACATACCAAAATTAAATCAAGATCAGATAAAAAATTTAAATAGACATATAACTCCTAAGACAACAGAAACAGTCATTAAAAGTCTCCCAACCAAAAAATGCCCAGAACTAGATGGTTTCAGTGGAGAATTCTACCAGAATTTCCATGAGTTAATACTGATGCTCTTCAAACTATTCCACACAATACAAACAGAAGGAACACTGCCAAACTCTTTTTATGAGGCTACAGTTACCCTGATACCCAAACCACACAAAGACACAAAAAAGAAAGAGAATTACAAACCAATCTCCCTCATGAACATTGATGTAAAAAAAATTAATAAAATACTGGCAAACCAAATCCAAGAATACATCAAAAAGTTATCCACCATGACCAAGTAGGCTTCATCCCAGGGATTCAAGGATGGCTCAACATATGAAAAGCTGTCAATGTAATACACCATATAAACAAACTGAAAGAAAAAAAAAAAAAACACATGATCATCTCATTAGATGCTGAAAAAGCCTTTGACAAAATCCAACACCCTTTCATGATAAAGGTCTTAGAGAGATCAGGAATACAGGGAACATAACTAAACATAATAGAGGCAATTTACAGCAAGCTAACAGCCAACATTAAATTAAATGGAGAGAAACTCAAAAAGATTCCACTAAAATCAAGAACAAGACAAGGCTGTCCACTCTCCCCATACTTATTCAATATAGTACTCGAAGTTCTAGCTAGAGCAATAAGGAGATAACAACAAAAGGAGATCAAGGGGACACAAATTGGAAAGGAAGAAGACAAACTTTCGCTATTTGCAGATGATATGATAGTCTACATAAGTGACCCCCAAAAATTCTACTGGGAATTCATACAGCTGATAAACACCTTCAGTAATGTGGCAGGATACAAGATTAACTAAAAAAAAATCAGTAGCTCTCCTATATACAAATGATAAACAGGCTGAGAAAGAAATCAGAGAAATATCACCCTTTATAATAGACACAAATAATATAAAATACCTTGGGGTAACTCTAACTAAGTAAGTGAAGGACCTGTATGATAAGAACTTTAAGTCTCTGAAAAAAGAAATTGGAGAAGATATCAGAAAATGGAAAAGTGTTCATGGATAGGTAGGATTAACATAGCAAAAATGGCTATCTTACCAAAAGCAATATGCAGATTCAATGCAATCCCCATCAAAATCCCAACACAATTCTTCACAGGACTTGAAAGAAAAATTTTCAATTTCATATGGAAAATAAAAAAACCAAGGATAACTAAAATAATCCTGTACAATAAAGCAACCTCTGGATGTATCACCATCCCTAACCTCAAGCTCTACTATAGAATTACAGTAATAAAAACAGCTTGGTATTGGCATAAAACCCACATGTGGATTAATGGAATTGAATGAAGACCCTGACATTAATCCACATACTTATGAATAACTGACTTTTGACAAAGAAGCCAAAATTTACAATGGCATGACTGGATGTCAACATGTAAAAAATTGCAAATAGATCCATATCTACTGCCATGCACAAAACTCAAGTCCAAGTGAATCAAAGACCTCAATATAAGATCAGTTACGCTGAACTTGATAGAAGAGAAAGTAGGAAGTAGTCTTGAACCCATTGGCATAGAAGACCACTTCCGAAATATAACACCAGTAGCCCAGACACTGAGAGCAACTATTAATAAATAGGACTTCCTGAAACTGAGAAGTTTCTGTAAGGCAAAGGACATGATAAATAAGACAAAATTACAGCCTACAGAGTCGGAAAAGATCTTCAACAACCCAACATCTGACAGAGGACTGATCTCCAAAATAAATAAAGAATTCAAGAAACTAGATATCAAAATACCAAACATTGCCGGGCGGTGGTGGCGCACACCTTTAACCCCAGCACGCGGGAGGCAGATGCAGGTGGATCTTTGTGAGTTCGAGGCCAGCCTGGTCTACAGAGCAAGATCCAGGAAAAGGCACAAAGCTACACAGAGAAATCCCGTCTCAAAAAACCAAAAAAAAAAAAAAAAAAAAAAAAAAAAAAAAAAAAAAAAAAAAAAAAACCAAAAAAAAAAAAAAAAAACCCAATTTAAAAAAAAATGGGCTACAAAGCTAAACAGAGAATTCTCAACAAAAGAATCTCAAATGGCCAAAAGACATTTAAGGAGTTGCTCAACATCCTTAGTCACCAGGAAAATACAAATTAAAACAACTCTGAGATACCATCTTACACCTGTCAGAATGGCTAAGATCAAAAACACTGATAACAGTTTATGTTGGAGAGGATGTGGAGCAAGGAGAACACTCCTCCACAGTTGGTGGGAGTGCAAACTTGTACAGCCACTGTGGAAATCAATATAGAGGTTTCTCAGAAAATTGGAAATCAAATCTTCCTTGAGACCCAACTATACCACTCTTGGGCATATACCCAAGGAATGCTCAATCATACCACAAGGACACATGTTCAACTATGTTCATAATAGCATTATTCATAATAGCCAGAACCTGGAATCAACCTAGATGACCCTCAACTGAAGAATGGATAAAGAAAATGTGGTACATATACACAATGGAATACTACTCAGCAATAAAAAACAATGACATCATGAAATTTACAGGCAAATGGATGGAACTAGAAAATAACATCCTGAGTGAGGTAACCCAGACTCAGAAGGACAAACACAGTATGTACTCACTCATAAGTAGATACTATATGTAAAGCAAAGGATAACCAGACTACAACCTACAGCTCCAGAGAAACTAGCTAACAAAGAGGACCCTAAGAGGGACACATGGATTGCCCTGGGAAGAGAAAATAGAGATCTTCATGAGTAAACTGTGGATGAGGGGCAGCAATTGAAGGTGGAGAATGGGGATGAAAACATGAGAGAATGGGGTGGTTGAACTGGATCAGGGACAGAGTGGGGAAGCAGTGAGAGAGATACCATGATGGAGGGAGACGTCATGGGAATGGGAAGAGGCCGGGTGCTGGGGAAGTTCCCAGGAATCCACAAGGATGGCCCTACCTTAGACTACTAGCAATAGTGGAGAGGGAGCCTGAACTGGCTTACCCCAGTAATCAGATCAGTGAGTGCCCTAACTATCACCATAGAGCCTTCATCCAGTAACTGATGGAAACAGATGCAGAGATCCATAGCCAAGCACCAAGCCGAGCTCCAGGAGTCCAGTCAAAGAGAGAGAAGAGGGATTCTATGAGCAAGGGGCATCAAGATCATGATGGAGAAACCTACAGAGACAACCAAACCAAGCTGGTGGGAACTCATACACTTTAGAGCAACAGCTATGGAGTCTCCATGGGACTGGACTAGGCCCTCTGCATAAGGGAGAGAGTTGTGTAGCTTAAGGGGACTCATGGCAGTAGGATCAGGATCCATCCCTGGTGCACGAGTTGGCTTTCTGGAGCCCTCTACCTATGGTAGGACACCTTGCACAGCTTTGATACAGGGGGAGGCGCTTGGACCTGCCTCTACTGAATTTACCAGGCTCTTCAAACTCCCTATCGGAGACCTTGCCTTGATGGAGGAGAGAATGGAGGTTGGTTGGGGGGAAAGAAGGAGAGGTGGGAGGAGGGAGGAGAGGATCTGTGATTGATATGTACAATGAATTAAAAAATTACTTAAGAAAAAGAAAGAAATAAAAGTGAATGGAAGGTTAAAGGAC
Source organism: Peromyscus eremicus (assembly GCF_949786415.1). NCBI lineage: Eukaryota > Metazoa > Chordata > Mammalia > Rodentia > Cricetidae > Peromyscus > Peromyscus eremicus. The sequence continues at coordinate 43,796,276 of NC_081429.1, forward strand.
GCAGGTGGCACCTACCATAAAGACAAAAATAGTTAGACAATGAAAGAAGGTAATTGGTCAAGTGGTTTACAACACTGAATGATGTCTGGCAAGCAGAAATTTTAATCAGTGCTTCTTAAATGAGCAATGCATGAATATCTCTCACAATGTGTGAATGAATTGTGTGAGGAGAATGGTTAGCTAGAAGGGGTAAATTACAGAAACATAAGACATACTACTAGTGATGACATTACCTTTTGCTCATCAATATACTTCAAGCCTTTTAAGGATGAAAAATTAATTATTTAGCAAATAAGAACCTGGATAGCATCAAATCTGTCCACAGCCTTGCCACATTTCCTTATATTGATACCCACAGGAAATGGGTGCAAAGAAGGAAACTGAGCCAGCAATATTCAACAGGAGCACTTTGCTTGCATCATTACATTTGATCTTCAAACAGCCCTGTGAGGCAAGTATTACAGTTTCATCATCCTACAAATAAGGAAAGCAAAGTTCAGGGGTGGGGGGCTAAGTGATTTGCCTGAGGTCTTCCATCACTATTTATATGGTACTATCCTCAGCTATCCAAATCAGCTGCGATAATGCTGTATAAAAGGAGAAAACAGGTCTGTGAGTGCAGCTTAAACACCATTCTGACTGGAGAAATTGAACCACAAGAGGATATATTTAGAAAACCACACAGTAAGCCAGAGATCCTTCAAACTCTAACATACATAACGAGGGTGAAGGTTTTCTAATCAGACTGAATGTTAAGACCTTGGGCAAGTTATTAAATCTCATGTGATTTATCCCAAATTCCTCATGTGACAAATAGCTATCAAGAGACTCATCCTCTGATGCACAATATAATTTATATGAAACTCTCAGTAAAACAATTTTCATGTTGTAAACACATCATTAATATCATTAATATGGACCACATATTGATCCATATTGCCATTGGTATCCTTGTTGTTGTGATGTCCCTATTTCATATTAGAGAGAAGCAAATGTGAAGAACTCTAGTTTCAATACCCTTTGTAAAGATGTCTGTGTGTTTTCTAACTAAAGACACAAAGGGTGTGGACCTAGACTGGGGGAGAGGAAGGGAGGAACTGAGAAGAGTTGATGGGGGACTGTAATCAGAGTACATGGTAAGAAAAAAAAACTCTCTATTTTCAATAAAAGAAAAATGTTTGGCAATCCTTGGTCATTAAAAATACAGAGGTAATCTAATAAACCTTGTCTCTCAGAATGTTCTAACCACCATGACTCTAGTGGGAGTCTCAGGGGTGAAAGGTGTATGTCATCTGCCAAAGGGGCTGAGAGTCAGGACAGATTTTTCCAGGAGCTAAGGCTCAAATTTGAAAGAACAGAAACAAATTCCATCTGTATGTTGTAGAGGCTGTGGAATGAAGATCTCCCCAAGCTCTGTAGCTGGGTGATGAGGAGACTCTCACTTCTGAACTGGGTACATTCCTAATGCAGGGCAGGCAGGCTGCTTCGAAAGGCCATGCCCTGCTGCGCAAGGAAACTTCCCTCTCAGAGCATATTTTACTTCTTTGGTGAAAATTCCAAGGAAGAGAAGGCAATTCCATTTCTCAGATACTCCAGAGAGTAACTTTAAAAAGTGACATTAATGCTCCAGCACTCTACAGTTACTTGCTGAATACTGAATTGTGACCCTGCTGAGCACACTCCCTAGTGCAGATACACATCTCCAGATGAACGGAGTCTGGTTTAAAAAAAAAAAAAAAAAAGTTCCATGCTAATGATAAAACTTTTCCTATTAACATTGACAGCTCTGGTTAAATGGATCAAAGGAAATATTTGGGTTTTGGAGAGAGATGTGTGGAAGGTAAAACAAAATTCTGAAGACAATCTGGATAACAAAATGAGGTTATTTACTATTCATGGAAGCTGAGCCTTTGAGTGGCAAAGTTTGCACAGATCGTGTCCTGTAATGGAAACAAATCCCTTAAAGCATGCCTGAGGGAATCCAACAACACAGAAAAGCAAAATAGAGCTGAGAGCTAGTAATGATGAAAAGATGACCTGTGGCTCCCAGGCATAACTCCAGTACATAGAAACATTTTATTAGCTTGAGATAAAAAAAAGTACATCAAATGATTTATTTTCCCTCCTTCTGATCTTGCCTCTTCTGAGTGTGGACATCACCTGTGGAGAACAAAATACTACAGGAAGGCACTGAATGGAAGGATACAATTGAGTTGTGTGTGAGCATGTCACAAAGGTGGATATCAAAGCAATGTATCCCTTGCTCTGAAACTAGAACCAAAAATGTGTTATTGTGATGAAGACACTGGGCACTACCAGCAGAGAGTCCAGGACTCATCCTGTCTCTGCCAGGAATTCACAGTGAGGTTTGTTCCAAGCCACTAAATGTCAGTTGGCCTCAGTTTTCCCATCTGCCAAATGGAAATTAGATAATCAGCTATATAAAAATTTAAAAAAAAAAAAAAACCATGCACAGTAAAGAAAGCTTTCTTTCTCCTTCTTAAAACTGTGAATTCTGCTATAAAACTCACAGAAAGTTTCATAGAGTCATTCCCATGGCCTCTATATCTAGTAGAGTTGTGCATTTGTGTGGTACATATACATACAGACAATGGGATTCTATTCAACTGAAAAGAAAATGAAAATCATGAAATTCGCAAGTCAATAGGTGGAACTAGAAAGTATTATACTGAGTGAGGTAACCTAGACCCAGAAAGACAAACATCACATGTTCTTTCTTATTTGTGGTTCCTAGCTCCAAATCTTCAGGTGTGAGTCTATAACCTAGAGCAGCCACCCAAACTAGAGAGTAAAAAGAGACCATGGTAGAAGTAGGCTTTAGAGAGGGGAATAATAGACTACAGATGTTAAGAAGGAGAAATGGGAAAAACAGAAGATGAGGGGGGACTTTAACTGGGGAGGGGGAATATAGAAGGAGAGGAGGGGAGGAAGGAGGGATAAATAACACTAAGGATGTTTGAAAAACCCATAGGGAATCATATTATTTTATGTTTACCCAAAATCATACATATGTGTGTGCATGTGTGTGTATGGATGGTATATATATATATATATATATATATATATATATATATATATATAGTTTAGATGGAGTTATGCTGCTTGAGGTGATAATGCTTCCCCCAAGAGCCATAGATTATCAAACAAAATCCCCAGTACTAGGTAGGAGAAACCTTTTGTGTTTTTGGTCAGAGGCATCTAAGCACCTCCTTCAACAGTGCATACTATTGTTGCCCTGAGCTACCTCCCAGAAGTCAAGTGTAAGTTCCTGTTGCTGAAGATACCACATACTGTAGATACAGGTCTTGAAGGAATCAAGGTGGATCTGACCTGAAAGTCTGATCCCTTGGGGCCTGGCATTTACAGTACCAGTGCTATGCAAACTGCAAATGGAGAAAAATAATCAATAGCCCAACCCAAGTTGATGCCAGTGAACCACAATAATTACCAGCATGGCAAGATGTCCCTAAAGGTGCAATAGGGTTGCTCATATCTTGGCTGTAATCACAGCAATCTAATTGGAGTCAAAGCAAATTTAACAGGAAAGTATCATGCCTGGAACTGGAAATGGAGGTCACTACTCATGGCTAGTGAGATCATGGAACCTAGAGGAGAACCAACTGCTGTCACTTTCCCAAACAAGTATAAATTCTAACTACATCCTAAATATTTATTCTTTTTTATTATTATGAAATTTTCTATTCATTTTATATACCAACCACAGATCCCCTCCCCTCCTTCCTCCCACCACCCCAGTCCAAACCCTCCTTAAGGGATCCCATGACAGTGGGATCAGAATCCATCCCTGGTGCATGAGCTGGCTTTTTGGAGCCTACAACCTACGGTGGGACACCTTACACAGCCTTGGTACAAGGGGAGGGCCTTGGACTTGCCTCAGCTGAGTGTATCAGACTCTGCTGACTCCCCATGGGAGGACTAAATACTTTTCCTTATTTCCACAGATAACTGTTGCTCTCAGCCCTCATCAAAGAAGCTTCTTTTTACAGCAGACAGGGACCATTACACAAAGTCACAACTGGTCAAAATAAAGAACTGAATCTTAGCGACTAGAGCTGGCCTCGAGTCATGAGAAAGGAAGGGCTGGCTCTGTCCCTCAAGGACTGCAGCAATCAATCGGAAGGGAGGGACCTCGCCTGGGAGAAACAGTAGAGCTGGTCTTGGTGATGTGAATGAGGGTAAGCCAGACCTGAGGATGTGAGAACAAGAGAACTGGCTCTGCTCCTTGCTGCCTGTTACATTGGATGGGCTAGCTGGGGCAGTGCTGGAGAGCTTGCCCTGGTGGTGACAATGAGGCAAAGCTGGCAGGCTGACCAACCCAGATACCATCCAGGCCCAAAACCAGGGCTATGAGTCGGCCCACCCCAACCTCCACCCCACCTATGAACTGCTGGAGTATGTGAAGGAGCCAGACCTGCAGATCCAAAGCTAAGGGCTCTCTAGAACACAGGACAGCAGAAGTCCCAGTGAGGACCCAGTCTCGATAGGATAGCAGAAGCCAGAGACCTCAAGCCAATCCAATGATCCATTGCATGAACATTTACTTACAAGTAAAGATGTATGGACCACACTGTGCCACACTATAGCTTCTATGCCAAGATTTTTTCCCTCCTTCCTTCCTTCCTTCCTTCCTTCCTTCCTTCCTTCCTTCCTTTCTTCCTTTCTTCCTTCTTTCCTTCCTTAATTCCTCCCTCCCTCCCTCCCCCTCTCTCTCTCTTTCTTTTTCTCTCTCTTCCTTTCTTTGTCTTTGTTTCTTTCTTCCCTCCTTTCTTTCTTTCTTTCTTTCTTTCTTTCTTTCTTTTGGTTTGTTTTTTTTTACTGTACTTTTAAATCTTGTTTTGTTTTGGGGGGAAGTCACAGAGGCAGTGGGCAGAGACAAGGGGATGGAGAGTTGAGTGGGATTGGGATGCATGATATGAAATACACAAAGAATCAATAAAAAGTTTAAAAAAAGAAAAGAATCAATTTAAAAAAGGACTAAGCCTGGGCTTCTCAACCTAACTAATACATCTAAACCATAATTCCTACTTCTAAGACTCGGTTAACATTGTAGAAAAGGAGGTATGAAGATTATGAGTCAGAAGACCAAGACATCTGCTGTGCGATTGTATCTTCTCTATATGGCCAGAGAAGCAGAACTCAAGAAGTCTCAATAATATAATTGTCTAAACAAGACCAGAACAATGACATCATCAGTTGGCATGCCAATATGTTAGGAAAAAAATCATGTGGGTATATAATTCTAAATGAAGGGTTACAGGTAATTAATGACTACTGAGAGAAGGAGAATCAGTCCATCCTAGGGATGAGCCTGCTAATTGGTTACCCAATATCAAATAGCTAGCCCTAAAATCAAATACATACGAGAAGCACTAAAAGTACTCAGCAGATTGTATATCTAAATTTATTTATGTGTATACATGTAACAATAATAATTAAACAACAACATGTCATGGAACTGAAGAGTTAGGAACACACAGGAGGGATTGGTGGGAGCAGAGGGTGAGAAATGACATAAATACAGTCCACATATATGATATTTTAAAAATAAATTTATTTTTTTAACAGTTCAAATTTTTCTTTCTTTGTTTTTTTCATTTTTCACTTTTTCAAATTAATCAATTTATCCACCTTTCTATTATCAGCTTGATACAGTATGTATTCCCATCTTAATTGTGAAATGTTTCATTGAGGCTTGCTCAGTAATTGAGTAAAACCAAAACTTATTATAAGCCACAGTTGTCCTAGGGTCCCCCATGCTCTATATATATATATATATATATATATATATATATATATATATATATATATATATATATATATATATATATATAGTCTCCATGGTTCTGTGGGTTGTAGTCTGATTGTTCTTTATTTTATATCTAGAATCCACGTATGAGTGAGTACATACCATGTTTGTCCTTCTGGGTTTGGGTTACCTCACTCAGGATGATTTTTTCTAGTTCCATCCATTTGCCTGCAAATTTCATGCTTTCATTGTTTTTCCTCTGCTGAGTAGTACTCCATTGTGTATATGTACCACATTTTCTTTATCCATTCTTCAGTTGAGGGTCATCTAGGTTGATTCCAGGTTTTGGCTATTATGAATAATGCTATTATGAACATAGCTGAGCATGTATCTTTGTGGTATGAATCAGCATTCCTTGGGTATATGCCCAAGAGTGGTATGGCTGGGTCTTGAAGTAGTTCGATTCCTAATTTTCTGAGAAACCGCCATACTGATTTCCACAGTGGTTGTAAAAGCTTGCATTCCCACCAATAGTGGAGGAGTCTTCCCTTTGCTCCACATCCTCTCCAACATTGACTGTCGTTAGTGTTTTTGATCATAGCCATTCTGACAGGTATAAGGTTGTATCTCAGAGTCGTTTTGATTTGCATTTCTCTGATAATTAAGGATGTTGAGCATTTCTTCAAATGTCTTTCAGCCATTTGTGATTCTTGTTTTGTGAATTCTCTGTTTAGCTCTTTAGCCCATTTTTCAATTGGATTGTTCAGTATTTTGATGTCTAGTTTCTTGAGTTCTTTATATACTTTGGAGATCAATCCTCTGTCAGATGTGGGGTTGGTGAAGATCTTTTCCCATTCTGTAGGCTGTCTTTTTGTCTTATTGACTGTGTCTTTTGCCCTGCAAAAGCTTCTCAGTTTCAAGAGGTCCCATTTATTAACTGTTGTGCTCAGGGTCTGTGCTGTTGGTGTTATATTTAAGAAGTGGTCTCCTGTGCCAATGCATTCAAGAGTACTTCCTACTTTCTCTTCTATTAAGTTTAGTGTAACTGGATTTATATTGAGGCCTTTTATCCACTTGGACTTGAGTTTTGTGCATGGTGATAGATATGGATCTATTTGTAATCTTTTAGATATTGACATCCAGTTATGCCAGCACCATTTGTTGAAGATACTTTCTTTTTTCCATTGTATAGTTTTGGCTTCTTTGTCAAAAATCAGGTGTTCATATGTGCATGAATTAATGTCAGGGTCTTCAATTCCATTCCATTGGTCTGTATGTTGGTTTTTATGCCAGTACCAAGCTGTTTTTGTTACTATAGCTCTATAGTAGAGCTTAAGGTCAGGGATGGTGATGCCTCCAGAGGTTGCTTTATCATACAGGATTCTTTTAGCTATCCTGGGTCTTTTGATTTTCCATATGAAGTTGAGTATTTTTCTTTCCAAGTGTGTGAAGAATTGTGTTGAGATTTTGATGGAGATTGCATTGAATCTGTAGATTGCTTTTGGTAAGATTGCCATTTTTACTATGTTATTCCTACCTATCCATGAGCATGGGAGATCTTTCCATTTTCTGATATCTTCAATTTCTTTCTTTAGAGATTTAAAGTTCTTATCAAAAAGGTCCTTCACTTGTTTAGTTAGTGTTATCCCAAGGTATTTTATACTATTTGTGGCTATTGTAAAGGGTGATGTTTCTCTGACTTCTTTCTCAACCCTTTTATCATTTGTGTATAGGAGGGCTACTGATTTTTTTGAGTTGATCTTGTATCCTGCCACTTTACTGAAGTAGTTTATCAGCTTTAGGAGTTCCCTGGTAGAATTTTTGGGGTCACTTATGTATACTATCATATCATCTGCAAATAGTGAAAGTTTGACTTCTTCTTTTCCAATTTGTATCCCTTTGATCTCCTTTTGTTGTCTTATTGCCCTAGCTAGAACTTCTAGTACTACATTGAATAAATACGGGGAGAGTGGACAGCCTTGTCTTGTTCCTGATTTTAGTAGTATCACTTTGAGTTTCTCTCCATTTAATTTGATGTTGGCTGTTGGCTTGCTGTAAATTGCCTTTATTATGTTTAGGAATGTTCCTTGTATTCCTGATCTCTCTAAGACCTTTATCATGAAAAGGGTGTTGGTTTTTGTCAAAGGCTTTTTCAGCATCTAATGAGATAATCATGTGGTTTTTTTCTTTCAGTTTGTTTATATGGTGTATTACATTGACAGATTTTCGTATGTTGAACCACCTTTGGATCCCTGGTATGAATCCTACTTGGTCGTGATGGATAATTGTTTTGATGTATTCTTGGATTCGGTTTGCCAATATTTTGTTGAATATTTTTACAACAATGTTCATGAGGGATATTGGTCTGTAATTCTCTTTCTTTGTAGCATCTTTGTGTGGTTTGGGTACCAGGGTAATTGTAGCCTCATAAAAAGAGTTTGGTAGTGTTCCTTCTGTTTCTATTGTGTGAAACAATTTGAAGAGTATTGGTATTAGTTCTTCTTTGAAAGTCTGGTAGAATTCTGTACTGAAACCATCTGGTCCTGGGCTTTTTTTGGTTGGGAGACTTTTGATGACTGTTTATATTTCTTTAGGGGTTATTGGTCTATTTAAATGTTGTCTGGTCTTGATTTAATTTCAGTATGTGGTATCTATCCAGAAAATTGTCCATTTCTTCCAGATTTTCCATTTTTGTGGAGTACAGGTTTTTGAAGTATGATCTGATGATTCTCTGTATTTCCTTGTTGTTTGTTTTTATGTCTCCCTTCTCATGTCTGATTTTGTTAATTTGGATGTTTTCTCTCTGTGTTATGGATAGTTTGGATAAAGACTTGTCTATCTTGTTTATTTTCTCAAAGAACCAACTCTTTGTTTCATTGATTCTTTGTATTGTTCTCTTGGTTTCTATTTCGTTGATTTCAGCCCTCAATTTGATTATTTCCTGGCGTCTATTTCTCCTGGGTGAGTTTGTTTCTTTTTGTTCTAGATCTTTCAGTTGTGCTGTTAATTCATTGGTATGGGATTGCTCCATCTTCTTTATGTGTGCATTTAGAGCTATGAATTTTCCTCTTAACACTGCTTTCATAGTGTCCTATAAGTTTGGGTATGTTGTACTTTCATTTTCATTGAATTCTAGAAAATCTTTAATTTCTTTCTTTATTTCTTCCTTAACCCATTGATGTTTCAGGTGGGCATTATTCAGTTTCCATAAGATTGTAGGCTTTCTATAATTTTTGTTGTTGTTGAAGTCTAACTTTAAGGCATGGTGGTCCGATAAGATACAGGAGGTTATTCCAATTTTTTTGTATCTGTTGATATTTGATTTGTGACCAAGCATGTGGTCAATTTTTGAGAAGGTTCCATGGGGTGCTGAGAAGAAGGTATATTCTTTTGTGTTAGGATGGAATGTTCTATAGATATCTATTAAGTCTATTTGAGTCATAACATCTGTTAGGTCCTTTATTTCTTTGTTAAGTTTCAGTCTGGTAGATCTGTCTTTTGGTGAGAGTGGTGTGTTGAAATCTCCCACTACTAATGTGTGGGGTTTGATGTGCATTTTAAGTTTTAGTAATGTTTCTTTTATGAATGTGGGTGCTTTTGTATTTGGGGCATAAATGTTCAGAATCAAGACTTCATCTTGGTGGATTTTTCCTGTGATAAATATGTAATGTCCATCCTGATCTCTTTTGATTGATTTTAGTTTGAAGTCTATTTTATTAGAAATTACGATAGCTACACCAGCTTGTTTCTTAGGTCCATTTTCTTGGAAAGCCTTTTCCAAGCCCTTTACTCTGAGATAGTGTCTGTCTTTGAAGTTAAGGTGTGTTTCTTATATGCAGCAGATGGATGGATCCTGTTTTCTTATCCATTCTGTTAGTCTGTGTCTTTTTATAGGTGAGTTGAGACCATTGATATTGATAGGTATTAATGACCAGTGATTGTTAATTCCTGTTATTTTTGTGGTAGTGTTGTGTTGTCCTTCTTTGGTGTTTGTTGGTGTGAAATTATCTATTGCCTGAGTTTTCATGGGTGTGTTTAGCTTCTTTGGGTTGGATTTTCCCTTCTAGTGCTTTCTGTAGGGCTGGGTTTGTGGACAGGTATTGGTTAAATCTGGTTTTATCATGGAATATTTTGTTTACTCTGCCTATGGTGATTGAGAGTTTTGCTGGGTATAATAGTCTGGGTTGGCATCCATGGTCTCATAGTGTCTGCATAACATTTGTCCAAGACCTTCTAGCTTTCATAGTCTCTATTGAGAAGTTTGGTGTTATTCTGATGGGTTTGCCTTTATATGTTACTTGGTATTTTTCCTGTGCGGCTCTTAATATTTTTTCTTTGTTCTGTGTGTTTAGTGTTTTGATTATTATGTGGCTAGGGGACTCTTTTTTGGATCCAGCCTATTTGGTGTTCTGTAAGCTTCTTGTATCTTCATAGGTATGTCTTTCTTTAGGTTAGGAAAGTTTTCTTCTATGATTTTGTTGAATATATTTTCTGCTGTGGGATGTTCTGTATGGCAAATGTGTTGTTCTGATTGGTTAGTAAATAAAACACTGATTGGCCAGTAGTCAAGCAGGCAGGAAGTATAGGTGGGACAAAGAGGAGAATAAAGCTGGGAAGTGGAAGGCTAAGGCAGAGAGACACTGCCAGCTGCCACAATGAGAAACAGCATGTGAAGATGCCAGTAAGCCACGAGCCACGTGGCAAGGTATAGATTTATAGAAATAGATTAATTTAAGCTATAAGAACAGTTAGCAAGAAGCCTGCCATGGCCATACAGTTTGTAAGCAATATAAGTCTCTGTGTTTACTTGGTCGGGTCTGAGCGGCTGTGGGACTGGCGGGTGACAGAGATTTGTCCTGACTGTGGGCCAGGCAGGAAAACTCTAGCTACAATTTTCTGTGCCTTTGAGTTGGTATTCTTCTCCTTCTTCTACCCCTATTATTCTTAGGTTTGGTCTTTTCATGGTATCCCAAATTTCTTGGAGATTTTGTGTTACAACTTTTTTGTTTTTAGTGTTTTCTTTGACTGACGAATCTATTTTCTCTATTATGTCTTCAGTGTCAGAGATTCTCTGTTCCATCTCTTGCATTCGGTTGGTTATGCTTGTTTCTGTAGTTCCTGTTCGTTTAGTCAGGATTTCTTTTTCCAGCATTCCCTCAGTTTGTGTTTTCTTTATTGTCTCAATTTCAACATTCAGATCTTGAATTGTTTCCTTCATCTGTTTAATTACTTTTTCTTGGCTTTCTTTGATTCCTTCCAATTTTTGTTTGTTTTTTCTTCCATTTCTTTAAGGGAATTTTTTATTTCCTCTTTAATGGATTTTTTCATTTCCTCTTTAAGAGAATTTTTTATTTCTTCTTTAAGGGCCTCTATCATCTTCTTAAAGTCATTTTTAGGATTGATTTCTTTTGTTTCTTCTGTCTTGGTATGTTCAGGTCTTGCAGGTGTAGAATCACTAGGTTCTGATGCTGTCATATAGGTCTTTATGTTTTTGCCTGTATTTTTGCACTGGCGTCTACTCATCTCTTCCTCTGCTCAGTGCAGGCGGTGTCTGTGTCTGAAGGTGCCTCTCTTGTTCTAATTTTTAGTCTTGGTTCACTAGGAGTTCTTGGTTAAATTGATGCTGTTGGGCTCTGTTTCTTCAGGAGTGGCTTAGTCTAATCAGTATTAATGGGTTCTGTCTTTGGGAGCAGTTGTTCCCAGTTGGTGCAGGGTGTGCTTATGGTTTCAGTGGTTGTTAGGTTCGTAGGCCTAAAAATAAATTTAAAACAAATAAAGAAACTTGTTAAATAAATATAAAGTACCCATTAATGTAGTCACTGAACCTTATAAGAATTTTCTTAGAACAGAAACAAACTTATATGCTATTAAATGACAAATGGAATCAAGGATGCTTTCACTGACTTCTAGTTTGAATATGAAAGCTTATTTAGTAAGAAACATAAAAATTAAAATAGTACCTTGGTAAGTCATATAATAAAGTGATAGGGCTGGAGTTCAGCTCCAGATGAGGGCAAGGTCTGACGATGAGTGGATGCAAGAATGGCAATGGGAGGAATCAGACATGAGACACTTCTTAGTTTTGTTTTAGGAGAGATGGACAGAGAGGAAGGGCATCTTGGTATGGCATGTCCTACTCTGACAGGAGCCATCCCTGGTGGGACAGGCCCTAGCAAAGGATGTAAAGAGTTGGTGGGGAAAGGAAGTAAGCCAGGCTATGGTGGTCAGGAGACTCTTGCAGCCTGATTAACAGGCAGCCAGAGTGCTTCTTTATTTATAGAGAATTTAGTAAGCAGGGATACATTCATGATGTTCCAAAACACAGATCATATCATTTTTGGTTTTGGACATGTGTTTCACTTCCTTTTGTTCATCTTTTAGTCATCATTAATAAACTATGACAGAACAGAGTTATCATTACCAATCATTTTCCCTCAAGTTTTGACATCATTAATGAACAGAATTATCATTATTACTCATTAACTCCATAAGCCAATTTTTTAAGAATCTAGAGGCATATGACAGCCAGTTCTCAGGCTGGTAGCTTTGGTTGCTTCAAGGACACTAGACAAAAACAAAATCTTCAAGTTAATTCAGGCATTTTGCCAAGCCCCAAGCAGTGTATTATTAACTCTTAATGGTCAGAGTGTCCAGGAAAAATCCTCATGCTAAAGCTGCTGCAGTTATTATTCAAATTCTGGCATAATATAATGTTTATAACTATAAAATTTGTCTATATGTCTAATCCTAGCATTCTGCTGTTCCTTGGTCATATGAAATTACCGTGACTCTGCATGTGCTAACTTTTCTAAGAAAGGGAAGTCCTGATGTCCCATACTTTTATCATCTTTCCACTCCATACTTTGCTCATCAATATGTCTCTGTGTAGGGCAGAGGTATGTGCCACATAATTGTTTGAGTGTACAGTGAGAGGAGGCTTGTAATCTGAATAGCCTACCAAATCTTGTTGACCTTTTTAAGTTTACTTTGTTTTAATTACCTTGTTCCTGAGTAAGTACATTGATAGATGTTTCAAGAATTTCTCATAGCCTCATGAAGAGACCTCTGGCTTCTTTATGTGTCACAACCACCAAGACATGAGGAAGACCCTCAAGTAGATAAAGATATCTCCCTAAAAACGGGGAGAAGAGTATGTTCAGGACTGTCTTTGGGAAGCTTAGAAGCAGCATTCTGGGAGAAGACATAAATGATTCATAAGGAATTTTCCATCAATCCAATATCCCCAAATTGTACAAATATTTAAAGTCCCTCAAGTATGCAACAGGTGGAGATGAAAACCAAAGGTGACATGGCAGCCATCACGTGGCTCAGTTTTGCTGGATCTTTGTCAAGCTGCTGTGCTAGCTTTATGACTTCTGCCATTTCATTCATATATGGCTGTGCTAGGATATGAAAAAACTGGTTGTTAAAAATAGCTTAATATGGACAAGCCTAACAGACACTCAGAAATCACATTGCTTCTTAGTATTATTAACTGTATAAAATTAGGCTGTCAAGTCTTGCTTTATGAAGTCAGTGAGGAGGAGAGAGAATCACAGGGGACGAATCACTGTCATTTGCAGAAAGCTACCTGGCAGTCTAAGAATGAAGTTCACTCTTCAGGGCATGCTCTTCTCAGTTGTTATAAATATGCGGAATGTCTCTGTCAGCAGGCTCAATAAAGAAGCTGCCCTCACCAATATGGTGTTTGTAAGGAGCAGGCAGCTGCTCACAGGGAAAGGGAACAAAGACATTTTGTTTCCAATTATTGTCACTTTGCCTTTTAGCTCAGCTGAGCAGTTTCATGGTCAGTAAGACAGAAGATTCTGAATGGTAGAGTAACCAAACAAAGTCCCTCCAATTCAAGGGGACTTGGCTAAGGGCAGAGGATAACATGAGACTGGTTTACAGCAAGTGTACCTACATGGATTCAGAAGCTTAGGCTTTTGAGTTAGGAAGCATTTTCAACATTTTAAAAAAATGGCTCTATTACTTCCCTCTGAGCCATGCTGAAATCTGTGCTACTAACATATTTTCTCAGAGTCTCACTGGCTTATTAATCCTTGCAGTATGCACAGTGTATGCATAGGGTCTTTGGGGTGGTCAGTGTCTTTTATAAGTAGTGTACAATAGCTATTTTTCTGAATCCATTTTTCTCTCTGCTGTTCTGACCAAATATAACTAACTTTACTGACATGCTTGGCATACTCTGAGATTCTCAAATTCAGACTTTCAGCTTAAAAATTACCTAGGATCAGAAAATGATCCACAGATATGCTTAGAAAAATACCAGGGTTTTATTTGTCAGGTCATGACAGTAGAGTAACTGTGCTTCTATAGAAGTCATTCTGTAGCTGGTCTTTTTTTTTGTTTTTGTTTTTATTTTTTTTTAATCCTAGGTCTGAGATAACTGAACCTTTTAGCTCCAAAGTCTCAGAACTCCAAGGGTTAAAGCAGAAAGTAAATGGTGACTCTTACTCAAGTAGTCTCCATAGACTACTAAACAAATGAAAGGGATATAAAAATGCTAGTGATCATGTTCTTGTCATCATTTTAAAAAGGTATAGCTATTGTTCTAGACTCTTCCGTTAGGGGCCACAGAACTGGAACTTATCCTGACAGCTATGACCCACAGAAGGCCCTTTAAAGTAAGGAAGGATCCTCAAATTCAAGTGTAAAGGAAGGAAGCATTGTTAATTGGATAAATAAACATAGCATAAAGATATGAATATAACAAACACACTGACTAAAACATTTCTTGAAAGTGTCTCTACCCTTCACTTTTTGTTCTACCATTAATTGACTCCAGACAATGAAGGGACAGGAAACATTGCAGGGACATCTCACAGGAAAGACGCAGAATCCCTTGCAAATAGAAAAGTGGCTACCTGGCAAACATCAAAGTGCATAGGATAAAAGGAAAAGGTTCACTTACCAAATTTAGTTCAATGAAGAGCTCTGGGACTCCAGATGCTTATTCTGGGTGCACTGAAATATATTTACCTGTGTGTTATACCAGCATTCTGCTGCAAGAGTCCAAATTAATATAGTTCTCCAATGAGTACTAGGAAATATCACTCTTTGGTTTCCCTTTATATGACAGCTAAATCTAAACACTAAATTTGCCTGTCTTCTAGCACAACACAAGTTTTATGAGAATTTCATCAAGCCATTACCCTTGTTAACCATTCTTCCCATGTCTTCTATTTTCTTCTACCTGTAGGGATCTTGTTGAAAAGTGAGTACCATATGTTAACCTGTTGAGAATCTTCTAAGTATTTCTCTTTTAGTGGCTGAAATGGCCTCCACCTTCTAATACCTGAATGTGTCTGACCCCACACCCTAAACAGTACATCGTTCAATCTAAACACTTCAGTCAGAAGGGAATCATTTACACTGAGAAGCCATTATCTTGCTAATATCATCTAAGGGGATTTATATCTTACATACATTCCAGTAATGCAGACTACTTCAGTAATGACCTTCATATCACAATTATTAATTGTAAGTTCTTTAAGATAAAAAAAATTTAGTCAGTTTTAAGTTTTAGTACTTTGTTGTACTATCATCTAGAATATTGGCACATTATATTTTTTTCCAGTTTTTATTTTATGGTTTTTGTTTGTCAACCTGGAAATTTTTTGTTGCTATTGTTTGTTTTTGTTTTATTTCTTAGATAGGGTTTCTTGGAACCCAGGCTGGCCTTGAACTTAGTATGCAGCCAAGGCTAGGCATGAGCTCCTGATCTTCCTGCCTCTACCTGACAAATGTTGGGATTATAGGCACTATCCACCATGCCCAGGGTGCTTGTTAGCTTTTGAGTGGAGAACCAAATGAATGGATTACATAAGCCAATTAAGGGGTCAACAAATTTGCTTTGGTCTGGAAGAATTAGCTCAATCAGGGAAGGAAGGTGAAGCTTATGTCAGGAAGAGGGAATTTTAAGTTCGTTTATCCATCACTTTTTCACCAGTCATGCAACCTAAGGTAGAATAATCTGCAACGTTTCCATGACAACCTTGCTCCAAGGATGCTCTCTTGGAACATCCTTCCAAGAATATATTCCAACCCCAAGCTTGTCTTACAATGAATGTCTAATTGTACTGAATTGAATCTTCACTAAGACAAACACCCAATATCTTCCTCATTTCATCTTTTCTGTGAATTACTTTTGCTTTCCAAAATTCTGTATGAGCCAGTAATGGCACTGCCTTTCTGAGTAGTCTCAACCATCAGACTGTGTTCCACAAAGAGAGGGACATTTACTTGTTTTGTTCAGTCATATGGTACATTCACTCATAACACTGGCAGACAATGACCACTAAGTGATATTGCCTTCATTCGTCTATGCTCCATCTACCTCAGTTAAACACAATGTAGCCCTTGATGATGTCCCTGTTTTCAAACTAGATACTTCATTTTCCAAAAACATATTTCTCATTCAAAGGGCCTTTTTTTAAAAAAAAAGAACACTGTGAAGTGTCCAGTGAAATTACTCAGTCATGCTTTGGATTGTTACTTACGTATCATTTGTGACACACTGCAAGACTGCCACCAAGTCCTGGAACAGAAGGGTGTCAAGGCAAGACAGCAGAACAATTAGAGTCACATTAGGACCTCTGTGTGCAAACCCTTATCTAATCTCAATAACTGTCTTATAAGTTTTCTTGAATATTCAGAGAGGCTGCTGCTCAGAGTCTGTCTTGCCTCAAATACACATCACTAGTAAAGATATGCTATTTCCTTACCACTCTTCCTTGGTTATTTGTTTTCTATCTCATGCTTTCATGTCAGGTGAATTCCATGGAGCTGTACACTTACAAAGTTAAAGGCAAACAGTCAAACGCTAAGGCTACCTATCAGACTTGCCACCCTCTGTCGCTGCCTGGAAGATATAACCACACAACAAATGAACAGAGTAGCAAACGCCGAACAAGACTTACTCTCTTAGAAAGAAGTCCTCTGGTAAAACAGATGTAAACACTTAGTTTAAAAAAAAACTGGAATCTGCACAAGGTAGAAAAATACTTAATGACATAGGTGGACAATCTTTCAAAGTAAAAGGATAATTGTAATTCTGCAGGGATACATGCCCCCACCTCCAGGCCAGGTGGCAGATGCTTTCTAGACCTTTGTCACACTCTGCTCTGCATGGCCCTGAGGTCAGTGGGAGTAGTGGGGAGCCTCTTCACCTTCTCACTAATCATGCTTGACATCCAGTTGGTGCACCTATCAGAAGGAGTCTATTTGTGGCTTTCTAGGTCAGCCTGCTCTCGGTGAGGAGAATGTCAGTGTTTAGAGGTTGCCTAGGGTTGTAATTAAGTGACTTTGCATAGTCTGGAAAGCTCTGGGATACCTTTGCTGTCCCTGGGACTGAGTTTTTACCTGTACCCATGTCCTTTAAGGGTGGTGGATTTTATCTGAAATCACAGAAAGTGAAGCCTTAGGCCCTCTTATTTACCTGGGTCAATTTTAAGACCCTAAGGGGAATCTTGCTAGTGCCTTGACTTAGTCATATTTTCTGTAAAATCAATAAAACTTTACATTTACCTATTTCACCTACTATTTCATGTTATCTCCCTTTGTCTCTACTGCCACCTTTAGAAATCTGTAAAGGTAGATCAAATCCCAGATAAATTATTTCGAGTCTAGTGAAATATGTTTGTCTAGGATACGATCACTTACCTAGGTCGCTAAGTGATTTTTCAAGAAGATTGTTTGGTTATTAAGCATAAAAGATGAAACTTAAACACCAAGATTTAGGAGTTGTAAGGACAAAATAAGTCTCCTCAGTTATTAATAGCAAGTGGTACTTTCTTGGTCAAACCTAGAAGATGAGGCTTAATCAAACATCACATGTCTTCTCTCTATGTAGAGTATGATGGCTGTCAACAATCATGAAGCCAAGAAACAGGTAAAAATACATCACAGAGATGTATCAGGCACTTTATCAATTAAAAACTGTGTGTGCTCTTTTTTTAATCAAAAAATTTTGCTTTTCACTATTGGGCCTATTTTCAATATGTATACTTTGTTGTAATTTTTCTTTCAATTAAAATAAAAATTTAACCCTGTTTTGATCATTTTATGTGACTTTTCTGAAAGGGATCCACCAAATAATATAAAATTTGGCCTCTGCAAAATCTGTTTGCTTTTGTTGGAGGAAGCTTTTAAAAGAAAATACAGATTAATGCTTTATTCTACAGACCCAACTTTCAGTGTTTTCAGAATCGCACAAGGGGCCTCTTCTACCAATATAGAGAAGATGAAACTCACCTAGAGCTAAAGGAATATTAATGCACTCTTTCCCTGCCCCAGGACTCAGTCAAGGAAGCCCTGGGGAGTTAGAAATGTGACATTATATGATGTTCTATGGATTGGTTTCCTTAGGCAATCAGAAATAATATAAAGCAAATTCTCAGAAAACTTCCTCTCTGCAGAGCAGCATTTCTACAATGCTGATGCTGGACAGCTCACCCAGGATGAGATCCCACAAGTCCCCCAGAGAAGGTGGCAAAATGGCCAGGGAAGAGCCACAAGGAGTTGGCAGGAAGAACAGCCAGAGGCAGGCTATCTGAAAACTCCATTGGAAAGCCCACAGTAGGCAAGAACCAAGAAGCATTCTATGTGAGCTATTGATCTCCATGCTGCCAGGAGCAGAGGGGGATCTCAATGCACAGAGCAACAATTCTCAGTGGGAACCATACGCCTCTTGGTGAAATTTTTGAAAATTTGTGGAGAATTATTGTTGTTGTTTTGTTGTTGTTGCAATAACGGTGTAACATTCTTGGCTTTATTGGGCAAGGCTTTCAGATAATCTCCCAAAGTATAGGACAGACAAGGCTACTAAAGACATACTCTGTGCTTTATGGTGATTTATAAAGCTCTGCTGGATATGGCACTAAGTGAGTGATTGCCCCATTTAGTATCTGAGTCCTGTCACATAAATGTAGAGAACTTGTTTTACTATACATTGAATGCGATATCGTGTAAAGGATGAAAATTTGTTGATAAACTCTCCAGGGCTCATCAGCTCAAAATACCATGACCCTGCAGTCAAAGAAAAGTGTGTCATTTCTGCTACAAACAGACTATATCTGATTTATTCTAAGTGTGCAGTTGTGACATTTACGGGCTTTGAACTCACACAATGTCCACTTCTGTAACAGTTACTGCAATTTATCAAATGTAAGAAAAAGTTTCTTAAGTTGTTATACATCTGGAGTTCCTCAGAGATTCACCATGACCATTAATAAATTTTAATAAGATGTTTTTTGTTTTGTTTTTGTTTTTAGGTACTGGTACCCTCCTGGTGCTAGGACTGGACCTGAGAGAG
This sequence comes from Peromyscus eremicus, assembly GCF_949786415.1. NCBI lineage: Eukaryota > Metazoa > Chordata > Mammalia > Rodentia > Cricetidae > Peromyscus > Peromyscus eremicus. The sequence goes on from NC_081429.1 coordinate 43,815,400, forward strand.
CTCCCAAGATGCAGCACCTAGCCATATCACCCCAGGGCTTACAAAGGCAAAAACATGAGATTACACATATTTTGCCTACAAGTAGGTAAGGTCTTATTTTAACATATATGTCTTTCAGTTGTCCTAGTCATCTTTTTTTTTTTAGCAAAGTAAGCAAGTTATATTATAAAATCAGAAAGAGCAGTTTGTCTTATGATTTATTCTCTTGTAAGAACAGTACATTTTATAAGATAAGTCAATTTAAGAATAGTCTTCAATGTCTGGGATAAAAGGGAAGTGGGCTGATAGGGTACAGCCTGTACAAGGGCTGTGTGTATGTATGTATGTATGTATGTATGTATGTATGTGTATGTGTGTGTGTATAAGTATCTGTGTGTGTATGTATGCATGTGTGTGTATGCATCTGTGTGTATATGTGTGTGTGCATGTTATGTATGTTTTAAAACCTTAAGTATAATTTTAACCATCACAAAGTCTTCATACCTGTTCTTCACAAGTGTATGCAAAAGCACATATCATTATTAATTTGTTATGATTCTTAAACAGTTAGATACTATAAAAAATTCAAAGATAGTGCTTAGTTATTTTCTTTGGGGAAAATTAGTTTCTCAAATAGAAAAACACAAGCTAATTAGACCAATTAATTGTGGCAAAATATGTGTGTTTGGGTGGAAGGGTTGGCTGTTGCCTCAGTTAAGGATTGTTTATATGAATGTTTAGTTAAGTCTGTTATTAATTAACATGAGGGTCAGTTAAACCTTCGATATAGATAGGATAGTTAGGATATGAAAAGATCATCAGTCATTTATGGCTTGTCTAGAAAGCCTTAACTGTCATAGGTGTGGGCATACACGATGAATTGTCCACAACACATTCTGTTAACTTGGCGTCCATTTATTTTCTTGGAGTTTCAAAAGATATTAACATATATTTTATATTAAGTTGCTTCACTTTTATTTTATATATTATTAAAGATATAACATTGAGTTTATAGGAATTAAGCAAATAGATGGTTTATATTATATACAACTTTTACATCAATCTAAAAAAGGAATTTGTGGAAATATTTACTGTGAAAAATGAATGTTGATTTGGACACAAGCAGAGCTTCAGAAGAGGCATTCCTAGAAGAAGGCTATTATAGGACTTCCCTAATCTGTAGATAGACCCTTTGAGTAGACAGAGATGTCATCTCCAACACAAGAGACACTTCATTCACATTTGACAAGTGGGTGCATGACTTTAAAATAAGAGTAGGCTTCACAATTCCCACACGCCCTGTTTCGTTTTTGTTTTTCTGTGTATTTGTTTGTTTTGCTTTGCTTTAAGTGAATGACACATTGAATAGAAAAGTGATTTTATTTGCGTGTGTGTGTGTGTGTGTGTGTGTGTGTATGTGTGTGTGTATGTGTCTTTAGTAACTTTAGTACATATTTGTTAGATCATTAAATAAGTTCACATCAAGAGCCACATAGACTTCTTAGTTACATGGCTTTCTTTCTCTCTTCCCATACAACAAATTAATTTAAGATAACTATGCTTTTCAGATTATCTCATTTGTCTACTTGCGCTCAATAAACCTGTTGTTTGACAGTAGACATACTTATAGTTACAGTTGTAGCGTTACCACCATGGCCTCATAAAACCTGTGTTATATTATTATGCTCTCTTGTCTTCTAGGAGTTGACACCATAAGTTATTGTACCTATGAGCAGGCCCCAGAATTTGATGAAGAGAGGACACACAGGTCAAGCTCTTCACCTGTCCAGATTTAAAAGTTTACTTTCATTATCCATCCATGATCACCATGGATGTTACAGCTTCCAAGTCTGTAAATTGTACTTGGCACCCACATGAAGCTCAGTGTAAGAGATGTGTGAGGAAACAATATTTTTTAGTCGTGATTAAAAAAAAAAAATAGGTCGCATACAATATAACATATTAGCCATTAAATATTCAACTCAAAGGTACTAAATATGTTCATTTTGCTGTACAAAATGCTTTTTGTGTAGTCTGAACACACTTTCAGTGGAGTTGGAATGATATCTGGAGACCTTTTTTAAACTTTTATTCTTCTCTTATACATTACATCCCAAATGCATTATCCCCTTCCTCTATTCCTCCCAGTCATTTCCCCTCCTCCCCTCTCCCCAGATCAACTTCTCCTGTTTCCTTTGAAAAAGAAAGAAAAGAAGAAGAAAAAAGAAAGGAAGGAAGGAAGGAAGGAAGGAAGGAAGGAAGGAAGGAAGGAAGGAAGGAAAGCAGGCCTCCGGATATCCACCAAACATGGAACATGGCCAAACAAGATATAATAACCACTAGGCCTGCCTGGCCCTGCTCTGCGTGGCCAGGTGGAAGACTCCCACAGGCCTGGCCAGTGCTTTGAGGCACCTGGCAGGTAGGTGCCATTATGATGAGCAAATACATGGTGGAGACATGGGAGAGAAAGAGAAGCAGAGTGTTTCATGTGCTGTGGAGAGAGGCAGAACTGAAGAAGCGAAGGGGTTAAGGAATAAGCTAGTCTGAGTGGCCTGCCCCTGCCACTTAGGGCCATGGTGTCATCCAGGCTGAGCTGCTGAGGGCTATGTCTGGGCTCATGACCCTACAGCAGCCAGGATCTGTGTTGATGTCCATGTCTTCTGTTGCCACCGAGGGCTTTGTGGATGCTTTGGTAATGGGCCATCAACTGAGGCCGTGATGATGTCTGAGTGTCATGCCACCAGGGCCATACTGATCAGAATGCCCTGAGCCTAAAACCATGGTGACAACCTACCTCAAGCTGCTGCTGAGAGAAATGTCTGAGTCCACGGTCCTGCTGCAGGTGGGGGTCCATGTTGATGTGTGGCCTGTGTGACCACTGGGGGCCATATGAACCATGCATGTTGAAATCTGAGGGCCATGCTGAGGCAGCCCTGCCCTTCACTGGCCCCAGGAGATCTGCCCCTACCCCTGGCCGGCTGCTGCAGTGGAAGATCTGGCCCCAATGACCTGGACCATGGGAGAGCTGGCCTCATCCCTCACCGTGGGCACAGGAGAGCTGGTTCTATTCCTCAACTGAGGAGAGCAGTGCTATCAGAGACCCCGACTAACCAACTCAGGCCCAATCCAGTGCTTAGAGTTGGCCCCAAAATCTATCCCATCTATGAGCTGCTGGAGTGCAAGAAGGGACGGGTCCCATGGAACCAGAGCTACAGGATCTCCATGACTACAGGTCACTCCCACAACAGCCGGTTATCTGAGAGGAGTTTCAGTGAGGGTCCAGTACTGATGGTGTACCAAAAGCCAGAGGCCTTGTCCCAAATCAACAACTCATTACAATAGACTAATGAAGAGGTTATAGAAAGGCGGGAAAGATGGAGGAGTCAAGTGTTGTGATTTTTTAAATTTTTTTTTTAATTTTCTTTGTGGGGGATGCTGCAAGGGTGAAGGGCAGATAAGGAGGGCCTGGGAAATGAGTGGGATTGAAATGCATGATGGGAAATTCCCAAAGAATCGATAAAAATTATTTTTAAAAAGTTAATAATAAGTACTATGGTACATCTGAAAGAATTACTACACTCTGTTGAGAATGAACATTTCAGGGTTACTCTGGTCCTTATCTAACATTGATGTGAGTCTTTGTGATTTTTGCCATTAAAAGTACTCTATCCCTCAGCTTTGATACCAAGAGTCTTTGAGGCATGAGCCCCCTCTTTTTCACTGGCTAATAAAAAAACTCAATACATTTTGTTCTTTAAAAAAATAATAATAAGGTACAATAAGATCAGGCATTAAATTTCCATGCCAATTTACAACCCCCAGACTGTACCAGGCAAGGTTAGTGGCTATTGAGAATACCACCAGAACAGGGCTATCTGAAGACACATTCGGTAGTGTGTTAGTTAACTATACAAAAAAAAAAGACACTGCACAGTTTAAAAACAAATCTTACACAGCCTTACATTTCTATTTTTTTCTTTAAAAAGAGTGAGTTGTGTACAGGGGGTTAAATGCTTTTAGACAAGAAAAAAAACTGCGCTAGAACCAACTTATTCATCATCATCATCTTCTTCATCTTCATCTTCCTCTTCTTCCTCCATTTAAAATTAAAGTAAGCGTATATTTTCCTATATGGTGATTTATCCCTTGATAAATCAGATACAAGAGAAGACGATAAACTTTGCACATTAGTACCAGTTGTCCAATCCATTTGGTTTTTCTTTATAAAATCCAAACCCCTTCATTAGTCATGTTTAATCTGCTTAGCAGTTAGGGAACAATTTGGCAATTTTGTGGGTTTTTTTGAGATTATCATTCTCTTAAAGTGCCAGTGTTTTACAATAGTGTTCTTGTAATTTTATGTGCTTTTGTGATGAAGTGCTGTTTGTTACATAATTTTGACTTGGGTTCTTTACATTTGTGTTTGTTTATGTAATTTGAGGAGGAATACTGAACATGAGTCCTGGATGATACTAATAAACTAATAATTGCAGAGGTTAAAAAAAAAAAAGATCAGGCAAATCCCTCATATGGAGGTTGGATGAGGCAACCCAGAAGAAGGAAAGGGATCCCAAGCACCCTCAAGAGAGTGAGAGGCATCCCTACTCCCAGTGTCATGAGTCCCCCACAAGAACACCAAGCTATACAACCATGAGGTATATGCAGAGAACCTAGCTCAGACACATACAGGATCTGTGTTTGTGGCTTCACTTTCTGTGAGCCCCTGACTTGAGATAAACCCTGAACTTTGGCATTAGACACAGACTGGATAACAAAGGATACAGTTACCTTTCCTAGAATTTGACAATTAACCTAAAATTTTTCTTTCAGGATAAAGATAACTTCGCCCACACCCAGCAGGAAGCAATTTTAAGAATACTATGACGCCCAGATTTCCAAAGAGGTAGTGTGGGGTGGGTGGTTTTTTTGGCCTTTTTAATGGGTTTTGGGTCTGGGATAATTTTCATTGTTTAGGGGGGGTTGGTTACAAGTTGTTGTTAAGGGTTAGGAAAAAGGCTAAGCAAAGGAGGTTAGATTTAAGGTTCTTGTTTAAAAAAAAAGAAAGAAAGGAAACAGACAATTACTAGTTTTAAATACTTTACATTGGATTGGATTGCACAAATTATATATATTGAAATTGATATTGTTAGAAAATGCTATATGTTTATCCATTCTTCAGTTGAAGGGCATCTAGGTTGTTTACATGTTCTGGCTATTACAAACAATGCTGATATGAACATAGCTGAACAAGTGCTCTTGTGGGGTGGTTGAGCATTCCTTGAGTATATGCCCAAGAGAGGTATAGCTGGATCTTGGGGGAGATGGATTCCCAATTTTCTAAGAAAGCACCATATTGATTTCCAAAGTGGTTGTACAAGCTTGCATTCCCACCAGCAGTGGAGGAGAGTTCCCCTAGCTCCACATCCTCTCCAGCATAAGGTGTCTTCAGTGTTTTTGATCTTAGCCATTCTGACAGGCGTAAGGTGGTATCTCAGAGTTGTTTTGATTTGCATTTCCCTGATGATTAGGGATGTTGAGCAATTCTTTAAATGTCTTTCAGCCATTTGAGTTTCCTCTGTTGAGAATTCTCTGTTTAGTTCTATAGCCCATTTCTTAATTGGACTGTTGGGCATTTTGATGTCTAATTTCTTGAGTTCCTTATATATTCTGGATATCAGTCCTCTGTCAGATGTGGGGTTGGTGAAGATCTTTTCCCGTTCTGTAGGCTGTTGCTTTGCCTTGTTGACTGTATCCTTTGCTCTACAAAAGCTTCTCAGTTTCAAGAGGTCCCATTGATTGATTGTTTCTCTATAAACAAAATGTGGTACATATACACAATGGAATACTACTCAGCAGAGAAAAACAATGACATCATGAGGTTTACAGACAAATAGATAGATCTAGAAAAAATCATCCTGAGTGAGGTAACCCAGACTCAGAAAGACAAATATGGTATGTACTCACTCATAGGAAGATACTAGATGTGGAACAAGGATGACTGGACTGCTACTCACATCACCAGGGAGGCTACCTGGAAAACAGGACCCCAAGAAAGACATGGGGATTGCCCAATGACAGAGAAAAGGAATGAGAAGGCAGAACAGAAACACTATATAAAGACAGACACATAGGAAGTAGCTCTCTTTAGGAGAGGTAGGAAAACAGTGACAGTGAAGGGTAAGGTTTTTAGCTCTTAGCTATTGCTCTGACCTCTTGGCTTTCATCTCTGTATTGGCTCTGTGTTTCTTATTGAATAAGATGGTTACTTCTACACCCCTATGAGCCCTTTTTGTTGATTCTGTGATCCTTGACCCCTTTGGCTCCTACAGTCCTTCCTTCCCCTCTTCTGCAGGATTCCCCTAGCTCTGCCTAGTGTTTGGCTATGGGTCTCTGCATCTGCTCCCATCCCTTGCTGGATGACTCCTCTGATGACAATTTGTCTAGGCACCAATCTATGGGCATAGCAGAATATCATTAGAGATCATTTCATTGACTTTTGTTTCTTGGGGATTTTGTTTGTTTGCATGCCTGTTTTTGTTTGTTCATTTGTTTGGTTGGTTTTCTTGTCTGTTTGGTTTTCTTTTTCTTTCTTTCTTTCTTTTTTTTTTTTTTGGCAGTCATGTTTGGTTCTCTCCTGGGTTGCCAGGCTGTCCTACCTCTGGTTCTCGGCCATCCAGGCAGTGTCAGGAGTGGGCTCCTCTTGTGGTTTTGGTCATAAGTTGGACCGGTCATGGATTGGCCACTCTCACAAGTTCTGTACCACTGCTGCCCCAGCATATCTTGCTATGGAGACAGATTGTAGCTCGAAAGTTTTGTGGCTGGGTTGGCATTCAAGTCCCACTACTAGGAACCTTGCCTGGCTATAGAAGATGACCAGTTTGGGCTTTGTATCCTCCATTACTAGGAGATTTCACTAGGGTTACTCACATGAATTTCAGGAAGTTTCCAGTGTACTCTGTTTCTACGTTGTTCCCCAAGTGTCCCCTAATTCCAGTTGTCTCTCCCAGCACTCTCTCCATCTCCTGTTCCCATGATCCCATGTTCACCCACCTTCAATTCACCTGCCAAATCTATTTTGTTTTCCCTTCCCAGGGAGATCCATGCATCTTCCCTTGACTCTTTGTTACTTAGCCTCTCTGGGTCTATGGACTGCAGTATTATTGTCCTTTACTTAACAGCTAACTTACACATATGAGTACAAAACATGTTGATCTTTCCAAATCTGGATTACCTTACTCAAGATGATCTTTCCTAGTTCCACCCATTTGCCTGCAGATTTCATGATGTCATTGTTTTTAACAGCTGAGTAATATTTCTTTGTATAAATGTACCACATTTTCTTTATACGTTGTTTGGTTGAAGGACATCTAAGTTGCTTCTAGTTTCTGGCAATTATGAATAAAGCTGCTATGAACATGATGAGTAAGTTTTCTTATGGTAATATGGAGCATCCTTTGGGTGTATACCCAAGAGTAGTATAGCTGGGTCTTGAGATGGATTCCTAATTTTATGAGGAACGGCCATATTGATTTCCATAGTTGTTGTACTAGATTGCACTCAAAAAGTGATTTTGAAGTTTAACACCACATAGAAATCTGCAAATAGGAAAGACTCAAGATTTACCCATCAAAACCCTTCAAATTGGCCAAAGGAAGTTTCACTGAGCATTTTACAGTCAATTTCAAAATAAATTTTAGATGAAATAAAACAGTAGCTCTCATATACCACATTTAAGAAAAATGTCAGCCGGCCAGTGGTAGCACATGCCTTTAATCGCAGCACTCAGGAGGCAGAGCCAGGTGGATCTCTGTGAGTTCTAGGCAAGGCTGGTCTACAGATCAAGACCCAGGACAGGCATCAAAACTACACTGAGAAACCCTGTCTCAAAAAACAAAAACAAAAACAAAATTAAAGGAAAGAAAGGAAGGAAGGAAAGAAAGAAAGAAAGAAAGAAAGAAAGAAAGAAAGAAAGAAAGAAAGAAAGAAAGAAAGACATCAATTCTCTATAGTTCCCAGTAGCCAAAAATAACTAGATCGGGTTAGCTATGCATTAGTCAAATAATTGTATGTCTTTGTAAAAGAATTCACCAAACCAATCTGGCCTTCTACATGTCTGAGTGCAGATGAATCACATTTTTCCTGTTACTAAGAATTACATTGTCTTTTCTCAGCACAGGGAAAATTGTTGTGCCTGTATGTGCATGTGCAGACCTGTGTGTGCATGAAGAATCATACCTGTATATGCTACATAATCCCCACAAAACCATGCTTTCCTTCCCAGTCATATAAAGAATATCTTGCTTGCTTTTAATATTACATATTGGTAAACCTTTTTAAATGTCATCATATTCTTGTGTAATACCATCTAAGTAGTGTTGAGAGAAACAAACAAATACCAGATTATATCCAGTACCTCCTGAGCCTCATGTCTACAGACACCCAGTAGTTCTCTTTAAATATCATTGGATAAATGAATGTTCTAGCCTGTGTGTCTAAACAGCACAGCTGTGTCCTAGGTGTGCCAGTCCTGAAATCATATGCACACAGGCAAGAGCAAACAGTCTCACCAGGATGTTTTTATATGTTTATGCATATACATATTAAACAATAATATCAAGGA